>NC_034602.1:95979212-95981867 GCF_900095145.1 Mus pahari | reverse complement strand
TGCTGGGATTTGAACTCCGGACCTTTGGAAGAGCAGTCTGGTGCTCTTACCCACTGAGCCATCTCACCAGCCCTGTTTGTTTGTTTTTTTAAGACAGGGTTTCTCTGTATAGCCCTGGTTGTCCTGGAACTCACTTTGTAGACCAGGCTGGCCTCGAACTCAGAAATCCGCCTGCCTCTGCTTCTGCGAGTGCTGGGATTAAACGCATGCACCACCACGCCCAGCTCCCTATTTAAATTTTATTGATTTCTTTCTCTTACTATCTTGAGATTTAGGTGCTTGGTTACTGAGAGAGTGAACACTGTTCTTTTCTTAGTTTTCATTAGAGAATAAAGGAATGGTAAAAAGCAGGTTTGCTTATCCGTTGAAATCTACTGTTGAGTTTAACTTACCGCTGCGGGAAGCTGGTCAACTCTATGAAAAAGCAAAGTCTGACTTTTTACATTTGAAACATTTAGAGGCCTAATCAGTATTTCTGTTTCCATAAGTCCAGGAAAGAAAGGAGGTGGCAGTAATCGCTCTACTTAGCTGTCTACTTAGCTGCCTTTTTACAGCTTAAAGAAGGTTAACAAAGTCTATAAAGGTCTTAGTATGCTTTCATCTGTTAGTGGCAGACCTGGAGTGTGTCAGGAGCATGGACTTTATTACTTACTTACTTAGTTACTTACTTACTTTAAATCCTGTGGCAGAATTCTTTGATTTGTTTATTAACCACTTCAGGGCTTACTGGTAACTGAGCCTCAGCTTCAAAATTGTCTTGCTTAAGAGAGTATGGTAATTAAACCTTTATTTTAAAGCTTTTTATTTTGTAGCAGCAGCAAGCAACATCCTTGGTTGTCTAAAGTTATTGTAAGACCAGAGTGTCTTTAAAGTAAAATCAGAGTTTTTAGCTAAGCATAGTCTGACCAGGCAGCCTCGGGGGGGGGGGGGGGGGGGGGCTGACAGCTTCTGTAGCAGCAGGTGGCAAGGCTGCCAATTTGTTTGCTGAAGCTAGGACAGGTGACACAGAGGTCCCACAGGAACCCTGTATTTATGGTGTGCTCAAAGATGAATGCTCACAAGCTTGTTTTAATGATGTCTTAGTTCTAACTACTTTAAGTAAAGTGACCCCCCACCCCACCCCACCCCAGACAGGGTTTCTCTGTGTAGCCCCTGGCTGTCCTGGAACTCACTCTGACTTCAAACTCAGAGATGGGCTTGCCTCTAAAGGCATGTATCAGCACTGCCCTTTTTAAGTAAAGTTCTTAACTGCTGTGCATGCACATGAGATATAAGAGACAAAGAATTTCCCATAGTGAAAGCAGACAGAGAGAGAGAGGGGAGAGAGAGAGAGAGAGAGAGAGAGAGAGAGAGAGAGAGAGAGAGAGAGAGAGAGAACAAAGAAGAAAGACATTCACTTAAGGGAATCATACTCTTTTCTTGTGATAAAGTTAGAACAGAATCAGACTGGACTTAATAGAGAGACAAGGAGATAAAAAGAGTGATGGAGGGGAACACAGAGCTTGAATCCTTTCTCCTGAGATCTGAGTTGTCCAAACTTTAACACCAGCACTCCAGAGGCAAAGGCAGGCAGATTTCTGTGAGTTGGAGGTCAGCCAGGGCTATAGAATGAGACCCTATCCCCCCCAAAAAACAATAAACAAGTAAACACATACAAAGTTTGAAAGGGCACAAGAGAGATGGCTTAGTGGTTAATGCTCTGCAGAGGGCTTGAATTTGGTTCCCAGTACCCACGTGGGGGTCAGGGGGCGTCACAACTACAACTCTAGTTCCAAGGGACCCAACCGCCTCTTCTGGGTTTCTTGGCCACCTGCACTAATGTGCAAAGATCCACACATAGGCGCACATACATATACATATTGTAAAAATAAGGAAAAAAAATGTGAGGTAACTGAGTGTGGTGGAACATTTCTGTAACCCCAGCATTTGGGAGGCTAAGCCAAGAGGACTGCTCTAAAAGAGACCTTTTCTTAAACAGCAAGCAAGCAAGCAAACAAACAAACAAATTTCAACAGAGTGTTCTCCTAACCGCCAAGAGGGATTATGATTGACTGAGAAGTTTGCGGCTGTGGTTCTTCTGGGCTGCTTTTGATTGTATCTGCATCAGGTAAACCTGGAGAGATGTGATACAATGTCATTTCCATTTTCCAGCCCCTCAGAAGCACAGCAAACATCAAAAGAAACGATGAGAACGGGGTTTCTAAACGAAGATCACCAGATAGCTGCAAAGAGGTCTGACGGTTAGCGGCACCTGTCTTAATAGAGGACCTGGGCTCAGCTCCGACCCCACCTGCGGTAGCCCCGTGACCTAGGCTTACTCACTCCAGGCTGTTTGCAGCCACCTACAACACTAGTTCCGTGGGAACAATTTTTCTAAGAAATGTGGTTTGAAGATTGGCTTTACACACAAACTTTCACCCAACCTGCAACCAATTTAATAGTGTTTTGAGATCATTTCTGACTACATACTCATTCTGCTCACATACTGCATATCCAAACTGTTCACAACTGAGTTCTATAAAAAATAAAAAAAATAAATGAAAATAAAATAAAAAGCATTGCAACCAATGTGACAATGTCCTGGACTTCCAATGTAATTCACCCTACAAGCTCAGCTTTTTTTTTTTTTTTTTTTTTTTTTTTTTTTTTTTTTTT
>NC_034602.1:95977509-95979073 GCF_900095145.1 Mus pahari | reverse complement strand
ATAGCCCTGGCTGTCCTGGAACTCACTTTGTAGACCAGGCTGGCCTCGAACTCAGAAATCTGCCTTCCTCTGCTTCCCGAGTGCTGGGATTGAAGGTGTTCGCCACCACGCCCGGTTAGCTTTTTTTTTTTTTTTTTTAAAGATTTATTTATTATTATATCTAAGTACACTGTAGCTGTCTTCAGATGCACCAGAAGATGGCATTAGATCCCATTACAGATGGTTGTGAGCCACCATGTGGTTGCTGGGATTTGAACTCAGGACCTTTGGAAGAGCAGTCAGTGATCTTAACCACTGAGCCATCTCTCCAGTCCCACTACGAATCTCTTTGCTGTCATTTTAAACAGTTACACAAATCTTTCAGCTTGTTCTTTGCTTTAGTTAAATGAACCTAATGGAAGTATCTTTGGAAGTTATCTTCTGGTTAGCATTATAATTAACTCATTATTGAGCTTGGCATGATAGTGTATGCCTGTGATCTCAGCACCAATTTTTTTTTAAGATTTATTTATTTCATGTATGTGAGTACACTGTCACTGTATTCAGACATGCCAGAAGAGAGCATGAGATCCTATTACAGATGTTTGTAAGCCACCATGTGGTTGCTGGGAATTGAACTCAGTACCTCTGGAAGAACAGTCAGTGCTCTTAACCACTGAGCCATCTCTCCAGCCCCATGATCCCAGACTTGAGAGACAGACATGAAGTCTCCCTGCAAGTTCAAGGCAAGCCTGTTCCATTTAAGGTTTTCAGGCTGGTCAGCACCACACAATAAGGCCTTGCCTCCTAAAATAAAATAAAATAAAATACTATCTAGATGATCTTTATTTATTTATTTATTTTAAAGATTTATTTATTTATTTATTTGTAAGTATTTATATATAAGTACACTGTAGCTGTCTTCAGATGCACCAGAAGAGGGAGTCAGATCTCATTACAGATGGTTGTGAGCCACCATGTGGTTGCTGGGATTTGAACTCTGGACCTTCGGAAGAGCAGTCGGGTGCTCTTACCCACTGAGCCATCTCACCAACCCATGATCTTTATTTATTAAGGCCATTCAATTATATGTGGATTAAAAACACTATTTAGAGCTGGGCATGGTGGCACACGCCTTTAATCTCAGCACTCGGGAGGCAGAGGCAGGTGGATTTTTGAGTTTGAGGCCAGCCTGGTCTACAAAGTGAGTTCCAGGACAGCCAGAGCTATACAGAGAAACCCTGTCTCGAAAAAAACAAAACAAAACAAAACAAAACAACCCCCACTATTTAGAATATTATTAAGCACCCATGCTCTAAAGTCTCAAAGATTTCTGTGTACATCTATGAGTTTGTGTGAGTGAGTGGCACTTGTGTGCAACTGCCTTCTGAGATGAGAAGAGGATATTAGATCCAGTCTCTGGATCTGTGGCAAAGCCACACAGAGACTAATTCTTGGTGTTATTTACCCAAGAGCATGCCTGATTTTTTTAGAAGAGTTTTGGTCTCTCCTGTTCTAATCTGAAAGAAGTCTCTTTCTGCCTCTGTCTCTCTCTTTCTCTCTGTGTCTCTGTCTCTCTGTCTGT
>NC_034602.1:95971260-95977084 GCF_900095145.1 Mus pahari | reverse complement strand
GTCTACAAAGTGAGTTCCAGGACAGCCAGGGCTATCCAGAGAAACCCTGTCTCGAAAAACATAAATAAATAAATAAATAAATAAATAAATAAATAAATGGGCTATACAGAGAAACCCTGTCTTGAAAAACCTAAATAGGGGGCTGGTGAGATGGCTCAGTGGGTAAGAGCACCCGACTGCTCTTCCAAAGGTGCAGAGTTCAAATCCCAGCAACTCTGTCTCGAAAAACCTAAATAAATAAATAAATAAATAAATAAAAGAGATTCATATGGCAAATGGCTCAATGGACAGAGGCAGTATGGCAAATGGCTCAGTGGACAGAGGCAAACCTGAAAACCCAAGGATGATGCCCCAAACCCACAAAAAGCATGCCATGATGGTTTCCATCTATCATCCTGTCACTTCTCCTGTGAGATGGTACAGGAGAGTAGCCTGTAAGTTGGAGGGCCAGACTGCCCTGAGTACTCAGCACAGAAAAACCGCAACAAGGCAGAAGGTGAAACCAACTCCTAAAAGTTGTCCTCTAACCACATGTGTGCCTTGGTGTGAGTGTAAACACCGCCCCCATGATTTAAAATAACATTGTTGTGGTTTGAATGTTGACATACCCCAAAGGTTCCCTATATGTGAACATCTGGTTTCCAGCTGGTGCTGCTAGTTTGGAAGGTTGTAGAACCATTAGGAAGTTGAGTTTTACTGACCAAAGCACTTCACTGTGAAAAGGACCCAGATGGTCCCAGTTCCTTTCTGCTCTCTGTACGCTGTCTATAGACACAATGTAACTATCCTCTTTATCTCCTACCACCATGCTTTCCCAGCTGAAATCAACCTCCCCACTCTAAATTGCTTGTCAAGTTTACCATTACAGCAATAATAAAAGTAATTGATAGAAATATCATTGTTTGTTACTGGTTGATTGGTTACTTGCTTTTGTGGCACAGATATCAGAGAACACTTGCAGATCGTCAAATTTGGCAGCAAGTACACTGCTGAGCCATCTTGCAAGCCCTGCTTTTAAAATTTTAGACCCTTTCTCTTTTGTGATTATAAAGTAAACTTTTATTGTCTTTCTGTGTCATAAGCCCTTCTCTGAGAACAGCCTAATCTTTTGATAGCCACTGGGTACAAGTGTAAATTTTATCCCTGTGCAGATGGTTGATACCCTAGTGATTACAAAAGGGGTGGGAGCAAGGGAAATATGATCTCAGACCAACTTTTACTACATTGTTCAAGCCCAGAGCAGTCAGCCCACCTGGGATCTTCTACACTGGGACCATTCACTCCAGAGATGAGTGACTTAACCTTTGAAACGGATGGAGTAGCCAGCATGGCTAATTTTTTTTTTAATGATTTAACGTCTGAAATAAAATTTTTTTTTTTGGTTTTTTTCGAGACAGGGTTTCTCTGTATATCCCTGGCTGTCCTGGAACTCACTCTGTAGACCAGGCTGGCCTCAAACTCAGAAATCCTCCTGCCTCTGCCTCCCGAGTGCTGGGATTAAAGGCGTGTGCCACCACGCCCAGCTTGAAATAAATATTTTAAATGTATCTCTGGAATAAACTTCCTCGGGATCATGTTGTATGGTTTCTTGCACCTACTTTGCCATTTCCTTTCTTTGATTTGTATGAATTCTCGGAACAGCTTCTCCACAAATATTGTTAATTCAAACCTAATTATAATTCCTTTAAATATTTTAAAAATCACATGTATGTAATTATTTGTGGGCATATGTATATGTGTGGAGGTCGGTATGAACAGGTTCTTTCTTTTCACCACTTGGGTCTCAAGAATCGAGTTGCCAGGCTAGCTGAAGCACCTTCACTCTCTTGAGCTATTTCATTAGCCCCAGTGAGATATTTATTTCTAAGATGGGGTGCTTGGCCTCAACAAGGTGGAAGACATCTTATGTATAAGATTCTTTATGAGTAAGAATTAAACCTAGCTGAGCATATAGTCACTCCTGTAATCCTAGGACTTAGGAGACAGAGGCAGAAAGAGCAGAATTACAAGGTTATCCTCAGCCACTTTGCAAGCTCCAGGTCAGTCTAGGGTACATGAGACCTTGTATGGAAAAATAAGAAAGGAAGGAAGGAAGGGAAGAAAGAAAAGAAAACAAAGTAAGGAAAACAGAAAAACTCTCTCTCTCTCTCTCTCTCTCTCATACACACACACACACACACAAGTAAATAAAAATGTTGAGAAGGAAGAAAATGACAGAAGAAATGTGGATAGGGCTATGGTTAAAAAAAAAAAAAGTAGGATGTGAATAAAGGTGTTTGTACACGCCTCTGGAACATCCCAGACCCAGATTAAAAAGCTTCTGACCAAGACTAATAATATTAGCTAACTTTTTTGTTTGTTTGTTTTTTTCAAGACAGGGTTTCTCTGTGTAGCCCTGACTGTCCTGGAACTCACTCTGTAGACCAGGCTGGCCTCGAACTCAGAAATCCGCCTGCCTCTGCCTCCCCAGTGCTGGGATCAAATGCATGTGCCACCACGCCAGGCTTAGCTAACTTTTTTTAAAAACATATCTTTATTAGATATTTTCTTCATTTACATTTCAAATGTTATCCTGAAAGTCCCCTATACTCTCCCTCCGCCCTGCTCCCCAACCCACCCACTCCCGCTTCCTGGCCCTGGCGTTCCCCTGTAGTGGGGCATATAATCTTTGCAAGACCAAGGGTTTCTCCTCCCAATGATGGCCAACTAGGCCATCTTCTGCTACATATGCAGCTAGAGACATGAGCTCTGGGGGTACTGGTTAGTTCATATTGTTATTCCTCCTATAGGGTTACAGACCCCTTCAGCTCCTTGGGTACTTTCTCTAGCTCCTCCACTGGGGGGGAGGGGCGGTCCTGTGTTCCATCCAATAGATGACTATGAGCATCCGCTTCTGTATTTACCAGGCACTGGCATAGCCTGACAAGAGACATTAGCTAACATTTTTATCATTAGTGTAGTCAATGGGGAGAGAGGCTCAAACACAACTCGAGGGAGTTGGGTCTCTCATTCTACCACGTGGGTCCCAGGGTCAGTAATTCAGGTCAGCAGTCTTGGTGGTCAGCCGCTGCCTTTCCCAGCTGAGCCGTTTTTTCTTGCTCCCTGGCTGACATTCACTGTTGCCAATCACTGCGCTAAGAGCTCTACAGTCTGTCATTGTCACACAGTCACACCTTTACTTTTCTATGACAAACCAGTCCTTATCACCATCAGTTTGTGGATAAACTGAAGTTTATGGTTCATGATCACACGCCAGTAAATACGGTACCCTGAACACTGAGGTTTCCTGGCTCCAAAATGAAGGCTTTGAAACGCTTTACCATTTGGCCTTTTATGAGAGAATTTCAGCCGCTGGAAGGGATTTTGGTAGTGCCCTAGGTGAATTATCCCACCTAGACAAAGCTCCACCTGCTTTCCCACCTCTTGTCTCTATCTCCTCTCCTCCCACCCCCTCCTCTTTCCCAGCCAAGATTTGTGGCTTCTCCTTTTCAGGGTAAGTCCTTTGATCAAAGTTGACAATTTGTAGTTAAAACACAAGCTTCGCTTCTCTGCTGGAATTGGATACTTTTGGATACTTTTACTTTCCCTCCCCCCACTCCTCCCACCCCCACTCCCCCCCCCCCCGTCTTTCTTTTCCTTCAGTTTGATGATGCCCCAGGTGTAGCCACCAGAAAGCCAGATGTTGAACAACACTTGATACTATGAAATTAAGAGAGAACAATCCCCCCTACCCCAGACAGGGTTCTTCTGTGTAGCCCTGGCTATCCTGGAGCTCACTCTGTAGACCATGCTGGCCTTGAATTCAGAGATCTGCCTGCCTCTGCTTTTCAAGTGCTGGGATTCTTCACGGAGTCTTACAGTAGCCCAGACTACCTGGAACTACTTACAATAGCCCAGAACTTCCTGTCTCTGCCTCCCAAGTTATAGAAATACAGGCATGTGGCACCATTCATGGTTTCAAGTGTGCTAGGGTTTTGTGCTAATTAGCATCTGCTATCTATCAGATAAGCTAGAGCTACAGTAACATGTTTAAAAATTATTTTATCATATGTATTCATGTTATTTTAAATTTAATTTTTCCCTTTAGTTTTATTTTATATGTATGGGTATTTTGCCTGCACATATGTTTGTGCATCTGTGTACCAGGCTTGTGCAGTGCCTAAGGATGACAGATTCCCTTGGAACTGGATTTAAAAACAGTTGTGCCAGGCGTGGTGGTGCATGCCTTTAATCCCTGCACTCTGGAGGCAGAGGCAGGTGGATTTCTGAGTTCGAGGCCAGCCTGGTCTACAAAGTGAGTTCCAGGACAGCCAGGGCTATACAGAGAAACCCTGTCTCGAAAAACAAACAAACAAAAAACCAGTTGTGAGCACTTATGTGGTTGCTGGGAATTGAACCTGGGTCCTCTGGAAGAGCAGCCAATGAGTTTAACTACTGAGCCATTGAGCAGTGTCTTCACCTCCTATGTGTGACTGCTTTCCCCACATGTGTGTTTGTGTGCTACACATGTGCCTGGTGCCCATGGGGACTGAAAGGGAGCATCAGATCGCCTGGAACTGAAGTTACAGATGGTTGTAAGCTGCCATGTGGGTGTTAAAAATCAAACCCACTTTCTCTGCAAGAACAGCAGGTATGTCTTAACTGCTGAGTCATCTCTGTAGCCCCTGTTTTGTTTTGTTTGTTTTGTTTCTTTTGCTCTGAGACAGTGCCTTACAAAGACAGTATAGGATAGCTTATTCTTCAACCAAGTGTGAGTGACCAAGGCCAAGAGATGTGGATTCAGACACAGGCTTGCATCTCCTGACCTTAAACCTGAAACTCATCCAACACAGCCCCTGGCCAGGAAATTCAGTTCTTAAGGGTAGAGGTTGGGGAGTAAAACTTGTTCCTGTTTGTGTTTTGTTTTTGTTTGTTTTGGTTTGTTTTTGGTTTGTTTTTTGTTTTTTTTCGAGACAGGGTTTCTCTGTGTAACCCTGGCTGTCCTGGAACTCACTCTGTAGACCAGGCTGGCCTCGAACTCATACATTCACCTGCCTCTGCCCCCCAGTGCTGGGATTAAAGGTGTGGGCCACCACACCTGACTACTTGTTCCTGTTTGGACGGAATGGTTAGAAAATAATTTTTCATTTTTCATTTGCCATTGCCATACCAGACTTTGCAGAGTTTCTACATGTTGGTTTTCTTCTTGTAAACTAAAACTTTCAGGGAAAAAAAAGTGTACCTATGTTAAATATTTTATACAACCAGTTGATTGTTTGGAACTTTATGGGGGCTGGCAAGATGGCTCAGAGGTTAAGAGCACTGACTGCTCTTCCGAAGGTCCGGAGTTCAAATCCTAGCAACCACATGGTGGCTCATAACCATCTATAATGAGATCTGATGCCTTCTTCTGGTGCATCTGAAGACAGCTACAGTGTACTTATTTATAATAATAAATAAATCTAAAAAAATAGAACTTTATGATTGTGGAGAGTTGAAACTGTTGTGTTAGCAGGCAGCTCATATCTGGATAGATCACACCAGATGAACACAGTCCCATGAGAAGAGATTTAATTGGGGGTAGGCAAGGAAGAGAAGAGGAAGAAGGGGTGAGGAGTTGGAGTCTCTGCCTTTAATTTAGGGAGTGTGTGACGGTTGCCATGGCAACAGACTCAAGAAGGTCCTTGTCAGGGCTGGAGGGATAGCTCAATGGTTAAGAGCACTGACTGCTCTTCCAGAGGTCCTGAGTTCAAATCCCAGCATCCACATGGTGGCTCACAACCATCTATCTGGTCTGTCGGAAGACAGCTACAGTGTACTTATAATAAATAAATAAATAAATAAA
>NC_034602.1:95966067-95970817 GCF_900095145.1 Mus pahari | reverse complement strand
GACAGGGTTTCTCTGTATAGCCCTGGCTGTCCTGGAACTCACTCTGTCACACCCGGCTTCTTAAAGCTGCTTCTAATGCCAACAGAAACTCTGCAGACCCAAAGCAACACTGCCTTAGACTATCCTTACCTCCGTTCATAGCCACCTCTGTCCAACCTAACATCCTTGTGACTATAGTGCAAAATCTTCTAGAATTTTTTAAAGATTTATTTGTTTGTTTTATGTAAGTACAATACTGCTCTCTTCAGATACACCAGAAGAGAGCATCAGATCCTATTACAGATGGTTGTGAACCACTTTGTGGTTGCTGGGAATTGAACTCAGGACCTCTGGAAGAGCAGTCAGTCTTTTTTTTCTTTTTGGTTTTTGAGACAGGGTTTCTCTGTATAGCCCTGGCTGTCCCGGAACTCACTTTGTAGACCAGGCTGGCCTCGAACTCGGAAATCCGCCTGCCTCTGCCTCCTGAGTGCTGAGATTAAAGGTGTGTGCCACCACGCCCGGCTGAGCAGTCAGTCTTAACCGCTGGCTGAGCCATCTCCTTAGACCCCTTGGAATGTTTTAAACAAGATCCCAGCTTCCACCACCCCCACAGCTAAGAATGGCAGATACAGATAGCATCCAAGGCCTACAATAAAGGTTCCTCTCCACTTTGCCCTTTACCCCGCCCACCTAATATGCCTCACAGTGTATTTGAAAAATGTATTGATTTATGACTTTCTTTTGTTATGTAACTATAAAAACTTAACCCATCACCATTTTGGAACATGTTATTTGGGATAACCTGAATCTACATCTCTTGGCCGTGGTCACTCACACTTGGCTGAAGAATAAACTATCTTATATTGTCTTTGAGGTGACAGCCATTTTATGTTGGTGTCATATGCTATTATAAGCTGTGTATTCCTCAAAATACATTATGTCGGATTCTTCACCTTACTTCCTCAGAACCCCTATATTTGCAGGTTAGGCTTCAAAAGGCTTAAAGTAAAATAAAGTCATATGGGTAGGCTCTAATTTAATATAAGGTGTTTTTCTTTTCTTTTTTTGGTTCTTTGAGACAGGGTTTCTCTGTGTAGCCCTGGCTGTCCCGGAACTTACTCTGTAGACCAGGCTGGCCTCGAACTCAGAAATCTGCCCGCCTCTGCCTCCTGAGTGCTGGGATTAAAGGCATGTGCCACCATGCCCCGCATAAGGTGTTTTTCTTAAATTATATTTATTTATTTGTGTGTGGGATAGTCAGAGAACAACTTTTGGGAATTGGTTCTTGCCTATTACATCATCAGACTTAATGACAAAGTGCCCTTACCCACTGAGCCATCTTGCTGGCCCAGGTGTTTTTCTTTTTCTTTTTCTTTTTCTTTTTCTTTTTTTTTGGTTTTTCGAGACAGGGTTTCTCTGTATAGCTCTGGCTATCCTGGAACTCACTTTGTAGACCAGGCTGGCCTCGAACTCAGAAATCCNCTCACTTTGTAGACCAGGCTGGCCTCGAACTCAGAAATCCGCCTGCCTCTGCCTCCCGAGTGCTGGGATTAAAGGCGTGCGCCACCACGCCCGGCTCAGGTGTTTTTCTAAGAAGCACTAAGAAGCACGGGAGTAACACACAGACACATAGAAGAGGCCATTTTCCGAATGATGAAGAGGAACATCACAAAACTGGGAATCTGTTAGTAACGTCTCAGCCTCAGCCTTCTAGACTAGAAACTTTGAGCAAACACTTTTCTGTTGCTTAAGCCAGCCAGGCAGGCTTGTCTGTAATGAAAGTCCCAGTAGACTGATACAGATGCTAACATAATAACCACTAGTGGTTAGCTCTATACTTCAAACTTAACTCCCAGCTACTTAACAATCCTCTGAGGGATAAGGTAGGGTGGGGTGAGTGAAATGAAGTTTTCAGGGAAAAAACATTAAACATTCTACAGGGCTGATTGCCTGATTAGAAAGGATGGTTATGCAGAGTTGGAATGTCTCAAGTCCAGAGACAAATAATCTTTTTTTTTTTTTTTCAGAGAGACAAATAATCTTGTGCTATTTTAGTCTCTTCAGGAGCCATTTATTGCCTATCTCAATCTTTTATCTAACATTCTGGAATGTACAGATAGACCCTTGCTTCCACCAACCCTAAGAAGGTCATCAGATAACAGCTGAGGCTCCAGCAGTAATTTCTCCTCTTTGCTGTGACCTGCTTACCTGATAGTTCCACCAGCGTATCTGAAAAGTGTCTTGGTTTATGATTTGCTTTGGTCTGTTAATATAGAAGACTTCATGAATTGTTGTGAGATGGTGGCACATGTCTTTAGTCCTAGCATTCAGGAGGAAGGAGCAGGTGGATCTCTGTAAGTTTGAGGCCAGCCTGGTCTACAGAGTGAGTTCCAGAACAGCCAAGACTACACAGAGAAACCCTGTCTCAGAAATACAAAACCAAAACATAGCTAGGCATGGTGGCACATGACTTTAATCCCAGCACTCGATAGGCAGAGGCAGGTGGATTTCTGAGTTCAAGGCCAGCCTGGTCTACAAAGTGAGTTCCAGGACAGTCAGGTCTATACAGAGAAACCCTGTCTCGAAAAAAACAAAAACAAAGAACTTCATGAAACTCTTACTACATCAGAACAATTTGAATATGTGTTCATGGGTCATGGCCACTCATTCTTGGCTTCAGAATAAATAATTCTGTGTTCTCTCTTCTGCCTCCATTTATCTTTTACTCTCTGTCTCTCCCCATCCCTCCCCCCCTCCATTTCTCAGCATTTTAGACAGGGAATGACTATGTGACCAGGATAGCCTTGAACTCAGAGACCCACCTGTCTCTGCCTCCAAAGTGGTAGGGTTAAAGGTATTGCCACTATGCCCAGTAAAAAATTATCTCTTATTTCCTTTAAGAACTGGAGGCTTTTTGTTTCGTTTTGATTTTTGTATTTTTTCTTTCTGCCTTTGCTGTATTTTTGCCATCACAATATATATCATTTTCATTTAGAAAACTAAGTACACGAGAATCCCTAAGATCACACAATCACATAGGAATGGCAAACTTAGCCGGGCGTGGTGGCGCACACCTTTAATCCCAGCACTTGGGAGGCAGAGGCAGGCGGATTTCTGAGTTCGAGGCCAGCCTGGTCTACAAAGTGAGTTCCAGGACAGCCAAGGCTACACAGAGAAACCCTGTCTCGAAAAAAACAAAAAAAACAACAAAAAAACAAAAAAACAAAAAAAAGGAATGGCAAACTTAGGTCTTAAAGCCAGGTTGGTGGGGCAGGCCTTCAGTTCCAGCACTGGAACTGAGACAGAGGCAGGGAGGTCTCACTCACTGAGTTCAAAACCAGCCTGGCTATATAGAGAATTCTAGGCCAGACAGAACTACATAATGAGATCCTGTCTTTTTTTTTTTTTTTTTTTTTTTTTTTAAAGATTCATTTGGGCTGGAGAGATAGCTCAGTGGTTAAGAGCACTGACAGAGCCGCGCATGGTGGCACATGCCTTTAATCCCAGCACTTGGGAGGCAGAGGCAGGCAGATTTCTGAGTTTGAGGCCAGCCTGATCTACAAAGTAAGTTCCGGGACAGCCAGGGCTACACAGAGAAACCCTGTCTCAAAAACAAAAATAAAAACAAAAGCAAAAACAAAAACAAAAAACACTGACTGCTCCTGAGTTCAAATCCCAGCAGCCACATAACCACATGGTGGCTCACAACCATCCATAATGAGATCTGAGGCCCTCCTCTGGTGTGTCTGAGGACAGACACATAAATCGTTTTTTTGGTTTTTTTGGTTTTTGCTTTTTGTTTTTTGTTTTTTGTTTTTTTGAGACAGGGTTTCTCTGTATAGCCCTGGCTGTCCTGAAACTATGCCACCATGCCTGGCCATTTTGTATTTCTATAATTGTACATATAAGATTGGGAAACCAATTTATGGTGTAGAATGGACAAGGTCCAGGTAGAACAGAAATACTGGAGCTCTGACTGTCACAAGCAAAATGAAATAGAGACATGAAACATTAAAAAAAAGTTTTAAAAACATTTGTTTTATGACTTGGTGCTGTGTTCCTTCAAACATTCAAAATTTAAACAAATATCTTCACAAAAAAAAAAAACTAAACAAAACCATTTATTCTCTCTCTCTCTCTCTCTCTCTTTCTCTGCCTCTGTCTCTGTCTGTCTCTGTGTCTGTCTGTCTGTCTGTCTCTCTCTCTCTCTCTCTCTCTCTCTCGTGTGTGTGTGTGTGTGTGTGTGTGTGTGTGTGTACATCAACTTTCATTAATTGGTTCTCGGCCTCCACCAAGTAGATCATGGAGATGAAACTCACATCATCAGGGTTGGGAGCAAATGTCTTCACCTGTTGAGTTGTCTTCCGACTCTGGAAAATTAATTTTTAAGTTGAGTTTTATTGAGAGGGACAGCAATCTAGGAATACAGTGAATAATCACACTAAAGGCCATGTCTTAAGTCTCATTGCTAGCCAGCAGGGGTCAAGTGGGCAGCTTTGCCCCTGCTGTTGCTGCTGTTGTCCTATCTGCTTAAACCCTCTATGCTTCTCAAAGCACTGATGATCTAGGCAGCTGCTTGAACTCTCCAGGGACACCTACCCTGGAGAATTAACTCCGAACAGGTAAACCATCAACAGTGTGTATGGGCTCATCTGTCAAAACATTAACAAGAGGCAGCTAAGATGGCTCATCAGGTAAGTGTACCAACCACCAAGCCTGAGGATCTGAGTTTGAGTCCTAGGACCCTCAGGGTTGAAAGGAAGACTAACTT
>NC_034602.1:95962912-95965791 GCF_900095145.1 Mus pahari | reverse complement strand
GTCAGATCTTGTTAGGGATGGTTATGAGCCACCATGTGGTTGCTGGGATTTGAACTCTGGACCTTCGGAAGAGCAGTCGAATGCTCTTACCCACTGAGCCATCTCACCATCCCAGAAGACTAACTTCTAACAAGTTGTCCATTGACCACTGCACATTCCTCTCAACACACACACACACACACACACACACGCACGGATAAGATAAATAAATCTAATAACTAAAAGACCTTTAACAATATGTGTGTGCAGAATTCCTTTCACAATATGGCCTGCATATGTGCTCCCACAGTGGGAAGTATCACGTTCCATCTGAATTCTGATACATTTTATTTAATCAAGTAGCTTTCTCTGGGCATGAGTTACATGAAAGGAACTGACCAAGCTCTGATAGTGATAAAGCTATAACCTCCCTCTGTGTTATAATCAATCGTAGTGGAATTTTAGTTGAAGGTGCAGACAAACAGGAAATTAAAATTTAGAAGGGCAAGCATGTAAACACCCCAAGGGAGAGTGACAGAAAGGCAAAGCCACCCCTAAACCTCAGCTTGCCCATTTGCAAAGGGCAGGTGTTCACCTGTCCCTCGGGACTGGTGGAATTAAATAGGATGGCATATGGAAATTGTCTAGAGCATCTGAAACTAAGTTTCCAAATATCAGAGCTCTTATTTATATGAGTACACTGTAGCTGTCTTCAGACACACACTAGAAGAGGGTATTGGATCCCATTAAAGATGGTTGTGAGTCATGGTTGCTGGGAATTGAACTCAGAACCTCTAGCAGAGCAGTCGGTGCTCTTAACCACTAAGTCATCTCTCCAGTCCAAATATCAGAGCTCTTGTTGTTAGATTAAAGTTATTTCTGTGGTCAGGCTCTACCACAGCACTGACCCCCTGATATTATTTCGGTTTCTTTCTTGTTTGACTATACAACTCCAGTTCTAGGGGATCTGACATCCAGACTTCTTCAAACTCCTCAGAGTACTCTTTTCTAAAGTCATAGATCACACAGGATTTCTGCGGAGGAGAGTTATAATTTTAATAAGAAAAAGGAATAACATGTGTAAACTAGACCAAGAATTAATCCAAATTCTTTGATATTTTCTTTTCTTTTTTTTAAAATTAGGACCAGCGGGTTTTGTTTTGTTGTTTTTTTAAAGATTTTTTTATTTATATGAATACATTGTAGCTGTCTTCAGACACACCAGAAGAGGGCATTGGATCCCATTGCAGATGGTTGTGAGCCAACCATGCGGTTGCTGGGAATTGAACTCAGGACCTCTGGAAGAGCAGTCAGTGTTCTTAACCTCTGAGCCATCTCTCCAGCCCCTCTTTGATATTTTCTTTTCCAACAACATTTCAAACAAATTCTTAGAGGGCTGGGGAGATGGCTCAGTGCTCAGGACCCATGTAAAAGGGGGGTTTATCCCACCTGTCACCCTAGATTTTGGGATTAGAGACAGGCGTCTGGGACAAGCCGGCTATCAAGACTAGTCTATTCAGTGAGAGACCCTGGCTCAAAATGTAAGGAAAGTAATGGAGAAAGACTCCTGACGGTAACCTCTGACCTCCACAAGAAAAGACACCATACTGAGGAATCTAGAGAGATGGGTTTTCAATTAAGAGAACTAGATGCTCTTCCAGAGGACCCAGGGTCACTTCCCAGCCACCCAGAGCAACGTAGAAAACCTGTCTAAAAAACAAAATGCAACAAAGAGAAACAAGTTATATAGATACCATGTATTTAAATGTAAGCTTCTAGGTTTTTCATTACAATCTCTGGGGTTTGCTGTTGTTTTGAGGCAAAGCCTGGCATAGACCAGGATGGGCTTTCAACTCCTCCCCTTAAAGGTGCCCCAGCTGTAGGTGTAATATGAATTTATGCTCTAAATTACCAAATTCAGCTTCTACTCTCAGGCCTTCAATCTATTTTCTTCAGTTTGTATGCAGATCCTGCTAAGCAGGTGGTTTGTAGCTTGGAAATGACAACACCTACCAGCTGTTAAATTTACACAGCGCTCTAATTTAAATGCTTAATTGCTCTCTGAGCACTCAATTTGCAGCTCATAAACCCCTCCCAGATGGCAGTGGTGAGGGTTTTCTTTGAATTAACATTGGAGAGAAGTAAAAGCTTAGGTTAACAATTGGTCCCCTAACACACTTGTGTTGGATTCGGAGCACCAGAGCAGGATTTACCCTGTGTATAGTGTCCAGGTTAATCAGCAACAACAAATGACTATGTCATTACAAATTACCCCAGTGTCCTTAGAATATTTATATGATAAAAAAGATTAAATACTTACTCTGTCAGCAGCAGTGGGAGATGGCAGCCCTGTGTTATAGCTGCCAGAAGTTCTTTTGAAGGCCTCTATTTAGTAAAGCTGGGATTTTGTATTTGTTGAAATCAGGTGTTGTATACATTGGTTTCCTCAAACTCAAAACGTAATATGTAGCTGAGGATGAATTTGGATTTCTACCTCTCCAGTCTCCACCTCCTGAGTGCTGAAGTACAAGGTTAAACCATCTCAAAGAGTTTATCGGATTCTTCTTTCAGATTTATTTAAATTTTATTTTACATGGATGAGTATTTTGCTCACATATGTATTTGGTCATCATGTGTATGTCTGGGGCCAAGGAGGTCAGAAGAAAGTATCAAATCCCCTGGAACTGGACTTATGCATTGTAAGCCACCATGTGAGTACTGGGATTCAAACCCTGTCCTCTGCAAAAACAAGTGCTCTTAACCACTCGGTCACCTTGCTAGTTCCAGAAGTCTTTTAAAATTACTTTTTTTTTTTTTTGGGGGGGGGGGTTTCGAGACAGGGTTTCTCTGTATAGCCCTGGCTGTCCTGGAACTCACTTTGTAGACCAGGCTGGTCTCGA
>NC_034602.1:95954754-95962142 GCF_900095145.1 Mus pahari | reverse complement strand
GTTCAAATCCCAGCAACCACATGGTGGCTCATAACCATCCATAACAAAATCTGGCGCCCTCTTCTGGAGTGTCTGAAGACAGCTACAGTGTACTTGTAATAAATAAATACATCTTAAAAAAAAAAAAAAAAAAAGCAAAGTTTTCTTTGAGTAAGAGAAGCTGTGCAATCTAGTGGTCAGATTCCCTCAATACAAACACTTAGTGGTTGTTTGAACCTGTGCTAGCAAGTGTTGCGTGACTAGCCCAGGTCTCAGGTCCCTTGTCCACAAAAAGGCAACAACCTGGCTGGGGTCGTGACTCAGTGGTCCAGTTCTTGCTAACATGTACCAGGCCCCGATGTCATGCCCAGTACTGGAAAAAAAAAGGAATAAGATTTGACTGAGTTAATCTGTAAGAGACACTTATAACAGTATCTATCACATAGTAAACATCATGTAAATGTCTATCTAATTAATTAGAACAAATTATAATAAGGGCTGGGATGGTGGTTCACACTTATAATCTTAGCACTTGAGAGGCTGAGGAGAAAAATCTCTGAGACTTTGATGTCAGTCTGGGGTTATGTAGTGAGTTCTAGGAGAGCCCAGACAACCATCCCACCTGGGGATCCATCCCATATACAATCACCAAACCCAGACACTATTGTGGATGCCAACAAGAGCTTGCTGACAGGAGCCTGATATAGCTGTCTCTTGAGAGGCTCTGCCAGTGCCTGACAAATACAGAAGTGGATGCTCACAGCCATCCATTGGATGGAGCACCGGGTCCCCAGTGAAGAAGCTAGAGAAAGTACCCAAGTAGCCGAAGGGGTTTACAGCTCCATTAGGAGGAACAACAATATGAACTAACCAGTACCCCCAGAGCTCCCTGGGACTAAACCACTAATCAAAGAAAACACATGGTGGGACTCATGGCTCCAGCTGCATATGTAGCAGAGGATGGCCTAGTCGCTCATGAAAGGGAGAAGAGGCTCTTGGTCCTGTGAAGGTTCTACGCCCCAGTATAGGGGAATGCCAAGGCCAGGAAGTGGGAGTGGGTGGGTTGGGGAGCAGGGGGAGGGGGGACAGGATAGGGGGATTTTTACAGGGAAAACTAGAAAAGGGGATAACATTTGAAATGTAAATAAAGAAAATTTCTAATAAAAACTAAATAAACCGGGTATGGTGGCACACGCCTTTAATCCCAGCACTTGGGAGGCAGAGGCAGGTGAATGTCTGAGTTCAAGGCCAGCCTGGTCTACAAAGTGAGATCCAGGATAGCCAGGGGTACACAGAGAAACCCCGGCTCAAAAAAAAAAACAAACAAATAAAAACCCTAATTAAACCAACAACAAAAAGAATATATTGTATGAACAAAATCTATTTTCTTTTTTTAAAAGATTTATTTATTTATTTTATGTATATGGGTACACTGTAGCTGAACAGATTGTGAACAGGTTGTGAGCCTTCATGTGGTTGTTGGGAATTGAATTTTTAGGATTTAATTGTTAACTTGGTCTGCTTGCTCTGGTCAACCCCGCTTGCTCTGGCCCAAATATTATATATATATATATATATTTGTAGCTGTCTTCAGACGCTCCAGAAGAGGGCATCAGATCTCATTACAGGTGGTTGTGAGCCACCATGTGGTTGCTGGGATTTGAACTCAGGACCTTTGGAAGAACAGTCTGTGCTCTTACCCGCTGAGCCATCTCACCAGCCCACAAAATCTATTTTCAATAAAAAATATCTTAAATAAATTACCATTTGGGATGGAGAGGTGACTTGGAGGTAATATTACTGGCTTCTCAAGAATTCTCTGTGCTTGTACATAGGAGTCTTGTGTTGAACTTGTGCTTACTTTGTAGCAAAAATAAAATAAACCTTTAAAAAATAGATTGATTTATTTTGTTCTATGTAGACACAGGTGTTTTGCTTGCATATATATTTGTGCACTATGTTTGTGCCTAGTGCTTATGGAGATCAGAAGAGAGTGTCAGATCCCTTGAAACTGGAGTTACTAATGACTGTGAACCGGGTGAATCAAGTCCAGGTCCTCTGGAAGAACTTTCTCTCCACCCTGGAGTGAGAAGTTTGGTTTCTTTTCTTTTTTTTTTTTTTTGGTTTTTCCGAGACAGGGTTTCTCTGTATAGCCCTGGCTGTCCTGGAACTCACTTTGTAGACCAGGCTGGCCTCGAACTCAGAAATCCACCTGCCTTTGCCTCCCGAGTGCTGGGATTAAAGGCGTGCGCCACCACGCCCGGCAGAAGTTTGGTTTCTTAAAAATCCATCTATTTTATATAAATATGTTTTTGTTTTAATACCAGGTGTGGGATATGGGGCTGCTTCAGTTTGTCCTCAGCAGCTAATTATGATTGTCTTGTGCTCTAGGAGAGGCGTGATCTTTGCCAGCTGCAGATAGTTTAATTCTGGAGACTCTGGAGAGTATGCCAGGGGCCTGAGAGAGCCACTCTGAAGAGGGCGGCTGCTCCTGGTCCTTGTGGCTCCTGGTTGCTGTTGTTGCAGCTTTGTTAGCAAAGAGAAGCGAGAAATTGGAGATATTCTGATGAATAAGATCAGACTTGCTCCAAGGAAGGCACCACCCCTGATAAGCAGGAAGTAATCAAAAGAGATCTATGTGCCCTTTCCCCTCTAACCTTCTTTTTCTCATACTTAGTGTTGGGAAGTGGGGCTGGAAGGATTTAAGATATAATAAGGGTGAGAAGGAAGGTAGACCTATAAGAACCCAATAAAGTAACAAAACAAATACTCCACACCACCCACTGGTTTTAAAAAATTACAATAAAAATCATTATTATATTTAGGTTCATAATGACAAAAAATTACACATTTGGGGGGGGGGGTTCGAGACAGGATTTCTCTGTATAGCCCTGGCTGTCCTGGAACTCACTTTGTAGACGAGGCTGGCCTTGAACTCAGAAATCCGCCTGCCTCTGCCTCCCGAGTGCTGGGATTAAAGGCGTGAGCCACCACGCCCAGCATAAAATTACACATTTTTTAAAGATTTATTTATTATTATAAATAAGTACACTGTAGCTGTCTTCAGATGCGCCAGAAGAGGGTGTCAGATCTTACTACAGGTGGTTATGAGCCACCATGTGGTTGCTGGGAATTGAACTCAGGACTTACAAAGAGTCATTTTTATCCCATCAGATGAAGCAATCTGGTTGTCACCGCCAGAAGTCTCTGGTGTTGACTTCGATTCCTGGCTGGATAGTTTGTGTCTAATTTCTTCACTGACAGATTCCTTTCCTTCCTCTCTCTATTTTTTCATATTTCTAGAAGTTCTAATACATAGTCCATCCTTAACAAGTGAAGATTTAGGCCCCTTCCTTGAGGACAAAACATCTGTAAAAGTATCTTTTATTTTCCTGTAATAATGGTCTTGGAAGCCTACTGCCTCTGTCTGCCAACCTAGGGCCTAGTCCTGGAAGTGTCTAGACTCCATACAACCTAATCTAGGCCTAAAATGTTTTCAACCTCTGAGACTTACTGCTGAATAGGCTCACCCTTCCTAGTTCTTTCTGAACTCTGCCTGGCTGATTCAACTCAGCTGTTCTGGTTCAAAATCTTCTCCAAGCTAATTGATTCAGTCTGGCTTCTCTCTCTCCCCGCCTGTCCTGAATTGCTCTGCTTGGCTTCATACTTGGCAATCTGTTCTAATCTTCTGGCTCCTTCTCATTCCCTGGTTCATTCTGTCTTCACCTGTGTCTAGCATGCTCTCTCTACAGCCTGACTGTATAACTAACTGTACCAGTAAAACGTCTCTCCCCTCTCTCTGCACTGTTCTTTCTTATGTAGCCTCACTCTCCTCTCTTTGAGACTTGAGCATATCCTATTCTGTCAAATCTTTCTCTGATTCATCACTGTCTGCCACTCAGACATCACTTTCAAACATGGTGTTTCCTTCTACAAAGTTTACCTTCATTGTTTGAGATTAAAGGTATGTACTAAGGCCGAGCCACACCTCAATTAGAAACAGCTTTTTAAAGTAAATAACACAATCTTGGGGTTCAAAGTATGATCAAATA
This sequence comes from Mus pahari, assembly GCF_900095145.1. Taxonomy (NCBI): domain Eukaryota; kingdom Metazoa; phylum Chordata; class Mammalia; order Rodentia; family Muridae; genus Mus; species Mus pahari. The sequence goes on along the minus strand of NC_034602.1, from coordinate 95,958,111 downwards.
TCCTGTAATACAGATTATTTAGAATTCTTCTAGCCAGGTGGTGGTGGCGAACACCTTTTATCCCAGTACTCAGGTGGTAGGGGCAGGTTCAGCTCTTGAGTTCAAGGCTAGCCTGGTCTACAGAGTGAGTTGCAAGATGGCTGGGGCTTCATGGAGGAACAAAACAAAACAAAAAAACCAAACAAAAAAATTGCCTGGACAAGCTGTCTCTTCTCTTGTTAATCTATTTAACATTTATTAGTATTTATTTTTATTTATTATATGTAAGTATACTTCAGCTGAATTCAGACACCAGAAGAGGGAATCAAATCTTGTTACAGATGGTTGTACCATGTGGTTGCTGGGATTTGAACTTGAGACCTTCAGAAGAGCAGATGGTGCTGTTAACCACTGATCCACCTCTCCAGCCTTATTTATTTATACCAGTATTGATTTGTAGACTATAATCCAAAATTATTGTTATTATTATTATTATTAGTAGTAGTAGTAGTATTTTCGTTTTTCGAGACAGGGTTTCTCTGGGTAGCCCTGGCTGTCCTGGAACTCACTCTGTAGACCAGGCTGGCCTCGAACTCAGAGATCTGCCTGGCTCTGTCTCCCGAGTGCTGTGATTAAAGGAGCATGCCACCACCACCCAGCCTAGTTTTAAATTTTTTAAAATTTAATTTACATGAGTGTTCTATCTAGATGTACACCTACATGCCAGAAGAGGACATCAGATCACATTACGGATGGTTGTGAGCTACCATGTGGTTGCTGGGAATTGAACTCAGGACCTTCAGAAGAGCAGTCAGTGCTCTTAACCGCTCAGCTATCTCTCCAGCCCTAGTTTTTAAATTTTTAATGTATTATTTTGTATTTTTTTAAATTTTTATTGTATTATTTTGGGTGGTTATGTGCCACAGTTAATGTGTGGAACAAGGAGACAACCTTATGGCTTCTCTTTCCTTTCACCTTAAATGTGGGTTCAAGGAATTGAACTCGGGTCACCAGGCTTGTCTGGTGAGTGCTTTTATCCACTACGTCATCTCACTTCATCTCACTGGCATATACTATTTATTTTTAGTCTATGTATGGGTTTGTTTGTCTATTTTGAGACATGTCTCAGGTATTCCAGGCTGGCCTTGAATTTACTATTCAGCTATGATTGACCTTGAATTTCCAATTTTCCTGCTTTCGGTCCCAGGGGCTGGGATTTGAAGAATGCACCACTGTGTTCAGATTGTGGGTGTTAAAGATTGGTAACAGGGCTGGTGAGATGGCTCAGCAGTTAAGAGCACCGACTGCTCTTCCAAAGGTCCTGAGTTCAAATCCCAGCAACCACAAGGTGGCTCACAACCATCTGTAACTAGATCTGACGCCCTCTTCTGGAGTGTCAAGACAGCTACAGTGTACTCACATATAATAAATAAATAAAAATAAATCTTTTTTTTTTTTTAAAAAAAAAAAAAAGAGCCGGGCGATGGTGGTGTACACCTTTAATCCCAGCACTTGGGAGGCAGAGGCAGGTGGATTTCTGAGTTCGAGGCCAGCCTGGTCTACAAAGTGAGTTCCAGTACAGCCAGGGCTATACAGAGAAACCCTGTCTTGAAAAAAAAAAAAACAAAACAAAACAAAAAACAAACAAACAAAAAAAGGAGGTACTCCCTCCTCTCAAATGACTCTAGCCTGTGTCAAGCTGACATAAAACTAGCCAGGACAAGCTCTAACAACTAATGCTAGTTCTCGAAGCTCTAACAACTAACGCTAGTTCTCGCTGGCTCTTGCTTTTTGCCTTGTATCTTTGTATTCCACACATTTCCAAAGCTACTTAAGGTGCCTTCCCAGTTACCTCCTTCAGGGAGAGCATTTTATAAACCTTTAATATGTTAGGTTTTTCTACCATGGTCTGCTTTCCTTCTTGTAATGTTCCCACCTCCCAAATCATTCTATTTAGTTTGCATACATTAAATCTTTTCAAGTTCAACAATTCTACAAGCCTGGTCTACAGAGTGAGTTCCAGGACAGCCAGGGCTACAGAGAAATTCGGTGCTTTGCTCTCTTCTGTCTCTATCCTTAACTCCTGGAAGCAACTCATGTTTTCCTGTGCGTGTGTGTGTGTGTGTGTGTGTGTGTGTGTATGTGTGTGTGTTACAGTTTTGTCTTTTTGTTTATATTTGTATGTGTATGTCATAAGTGCATTACCCAAAGAGGCCAGAGGAGGGTGCCAGTCCCCCAGAGCTGTGTACAGTCACATGATATGTATGCTGGGGACTGTACTTGGGTCCTCTGGAAGAGTAGCAGTAATCTTAACTGTGAGCCATCTCTCCTCCAGTTTTGTCTTTCTGGAATATCATCTAATTAAAATCATAAAGTGTTCAGCCATTTTACACTGCTTTCCCTGAGTGATCCCACTTAAAGTTCCTTTGTGTATTTTTATGGCTTGTTAGCTCATTCCTTTACGTCTCTGAATACTTCCACTGGGCAAAGTCATAGCAATATTTTAATAATTAAAAATGCAAGGGCGGGCTGGTGAGATGGCTCAGTGGGTAAGAGCACCCGATTGCTCTTCTGAAGGTCCGGAGTTCAAATCCCAGCAACCACATGGTGGCTCATAACCACCCGTAACAAGATCTGACGCCCTCTTCTGGAGTGTCTGAAGACAGCTACAGTGTACTTAAATGTAATAAATAAATAAATCTTTAAAAAAAAAATGCAAGGGCAAAGAGGAAATTATCCTTCTCCCCAGTGAAGAGTTCTAGTCATTAGGCTATGGCACATGAGTGAAATGTGGTTTTGCCCTTGCAGCCCTCTAAGAACCTTGTGCATCCGAAGGTGTAAGCAAACTGCCATGGAAAGTCACAGACTGTGGAGATCCGCTTGGGCATGTGATGAGTTGGTGTCTAGGACCTGGAAGACCCAGTAGGTATTTTAGGTGGAAAGAGAAGAGGAAAGTGGTTGGAAAATGAACCAGCCAGTAAGCATTGCAACACAAAGGCAGGTTGCCTCATGTCCTAAATAACAAGTGAATTTCGTCATCTGCAGATGACTCCAGAGCTGGATCAGCCCAAGGAGGAAGGATGTGGCAGCTTCAGTCTACTCTAGTGGGACTAGTGTAGCTCTCATGAGCACCTACAACTGTCTCTGCTGCACTGGGCTCAGCGAGGTTTCCCTTTCAGGAGGAGATGTGTATGTAAAGCTGTGGGTGGTACTCCAGCAGTCTCTTGGCTGGCAGCTGCCACTGCTGATAGTGTAGGGGAGGGGCTAATTGAAGAGACAAGCTCTGCTTTACTCATCCAGTTCCTGGTCTTGGATCCCAAAGCTTTACAAATGCTATTGTGGGGTGAGATATATATATATATATATATATATATATAT
>NC_034602.1:95952867-95954439 GCF_900095145.1 Mus pahari | reverse complement strand
AAAAAAAAAAAAAAAAAAAAAAAAAAAAAAAAAAAAAAACAAAAACAAAAAAAAAACCAGCTAGCCAGGTGTGGCAGCACTCTGCAGGTGAAGACAGGCAGATATTCAACTTCTTGGCCACTCTGTTCTACAGAGCTGAGTTTCAGAACAGCTAGTACTGCACCAAACAAAACCCTCTTGGCTGCCTCAGAGTGAAGCTACCTCAGAGAGCGCCCAGCTGCATAAACTTGTTGGGTTTTATATGGACATATGACAGAGCCTGGAACTGCCAGGTGGTTAGCATGGGGACTTTTCCAGAAAGATGATGTGCTGACAGCTGCAGTCAGGAGTGCAGTCTTTAAGGGCTTCTGAGAATCACTTAACATTTCTATTTCCCAGCAAAACCCAGCCCAGGTGTGGGTAGAGTCATTATCTTAAAACATTGCTGTCAGCACTGCCATTGGGGGGTGGGGGACACTTTGTGACCCAATAGTCTTCTTGCTTGCACAGCAAATGTTCTTACCCACAGACCCATCTCCTCAGCTCTGGAGAGATTTTTAGTTGTTCCAAGCAGATGGACTATGGGACTACAGTGCTGCTATGGGAATCTAGTGGGTAGAGGCCAGGGATGCTGCTAAAATTTCCATCATGCACCAAGGGGCCCTCATAACTATCTGGCCTTAATATGCTCAGGTGAAAAAAGTCTGGTGTAGCTGACTGTAGCTGTAGGTTTAAACTGAGAACTCCATCTTCACACACTTGAGAGTTCAGGCCAGATGTAAAAAAAAAAAAAAAAAAAAAGGGACCATTTAGTTAGCCTGGATTGTTGCTTGGAAATAGACAATCTGGACTTTCACGTTCAACATCAAGTAGACTTCATGACTAGTCTGGTGCCTTCGAATTGCCCAGTGAATATGAGATAGCTTATCTACCAGAGTTTCTCGCCCATGATGAAGATAATTGTGAGTTACCTAAGGCGTTCATAGGCCAACAAACTGAGTCTCAGTCTGAACAAGAAGCTCTCAGTCTGAAAGTGTGAGGGGTCATTGACACGTAGCCTCTTTCCTCCTCCTCTTTTCCCTCCTGATATGGGAGTCACCCCCACTTTTCCAAGTCTGTGGCTTATGCAGATCAGGCCAGCGGGGGCCCAAGAGGGCAGACCTAGTCTTGATTCTGCAACTGACCTTCTGTTTGAACAGAGACACTTTCTGGTTCCCAGGCATCAGTTTTCTTACAGTGAAAGTAAAAATTACCGTTAGCTGGAGGGATGGCCTGTGGTTACTAAACCTCTTCAGATACCTCAGTAAGCTCCAGCCTCAATTCCTCTGTCAGCGCTGGGATGACAGCTCTGTGGAAATGAAGGCCTGCTTATATTCCTGCATCTGCATGATCATATCTGTATTGATTTCTTATCAATTAGATCACAAATATTACTTTCATGCTGGTTATAAACACAGTGCTATGTCTGGTGTTTGGAGGGCTTTCATTCCAGTGAGGACGCAGTCACAAAAATCCCAATACAAGGGAAAAATGGTAACATCATTCAAGGGATGGTGTAGTAGGTAGTAGGTGGCATTAGCAGAGGTTATATGG
>NC_034602.1:95944882-95950238 GCF_900095145.1 Mus pahari | reverse complement strand
TAAAGGAGGAGAGACAGCTTCTTCTTCTTCTTCTTCTTCTTCTTCTTCTTCTTCTTCTTCTTCTTCTTCTTCTTCTTCTTCTTCTTCTTCTTCTTCTTCTTTGGTTTTTCGAGACAGGTTTCTCTGTGTAGCCCTGGCTGTACTGGAACTCACTCTGTAGTCCAGGCTGGCCTCATACTCAGAAATCTGCCTGCCTCCCAAGTGCTGGGATTAAAGGCACACACCATCAAGCCTATGTTTCTGGTTTTAAATAATTAGTATGTATGTATAGATCTGTGCATGTATGAATGTGAGAATCCAAGAAATCCAAAAGACATTATTGGATTCTCTGGGGCTACAGGTATGGGTGGTTGCAAGATGCTCAACATGGTTACTGGTAACTGAACTTGAGTATTCTACAAGAGTAGCTAGTGTTCTTACCACTTAGCCATCTTTCCAGCACCCAGCTCCTGCTTTGACACAGGTGTCCTATAGTTTAGATGGTCTTTGAATTCATTCTGTTGCGTAGGATAGCCTTGAACTCTTGATTCTTTTACCTCCACCTCCTGAGTACTGATGTTACTAGCATATCATGTGTGCTATCACAACCAGCCCTAGGCTCCACCTCTTAAAGGTTACATACCATCTCTCAACATCACTACAGATGAAGCCTTGGAAGGCACACTCAAACCACAACCAACCTGCATCCATGAACACTGGGTTGTCTCCATCATTTTCCTAGTAGGAATAATACTATGTGTAAACCCATACCCATCTCTCTCTAATTCAACCAGGAGCAGAACCGCTTGGCCATAAATGGACCAATTGCAAAGCCAAGGCCCCAGAGAGCCTCTTTTTTTTTTTTTCTTGTAAGTTTGTTTTGGCAATTTTAAAAACTTTTTAAAATCATACCCTCTCTGGGCATGTGAGTACAGTGGCCCCAGAAACCATAAGAGTACACTGGATTCTCGGCATCCCCTGGTGTTGGCGTTACAGGCAGTTGTGAACGATATGGTATAGGTGCTAGGAGCTAACTTCTGGTCCTCTGCAAGACCAATATGTGCTAACTACTGAGCCACCTCTCCATCTCCCTTGCTGTTCTTTGATTGTATAGCTTTTTGTTTGGAGCCGTTCATGCTCACAGCAGAATTCTGGAGGTATCTGCTCCCTGTCTCTGCAAGCGCTTCGCTCCACCATTATCTGCAAAGAGAAGCTGTATCTCAGTGGGAACTAGTCCAAGCAGTCAGTCGGATTAGTTTCTCCTGAGACTTTAGAGAGGAATTTTACTTAGCAAGGGGAGGGAGATGGAGTTTTAATTGTAGAACTTGAGTCAATGTAGAGGAAGACATTGCACTGGGACACTTTTCTCAGGACAGAAATGCAATTAGATTAGGCAGAGGTAGGGATTTAGCAGTTTCTTGGAATCTGAAGAGATCTGGAAACAAGAGGGCTAGTTACCCTCCCTATCCTTAGAATCTTTCTGCTTATTCAGTTTATTCTTTCAGATAGCTTCACTGCAAGGCAGGATTGCCAGGAACAATGTCAGCACTCTCCTGCCTTGGGGCTTGCAGCTTTGCCTCCTTAGAGGAATGTTTTTTCTTTCTACATTCCAAAGTAAAAAAACAAAACAAAAACAAAAAAACAAACAAACAAAAAAAAAAAAAACCAAAAAAACCCTGGGGATAAATGCTGAGCTTGCGGTTAGACCTTGCCTTGACAGGTCTGTCCCGTGTTGGGGTCAGGGTATGAAGCAGTCAGATTAGCCTGCTTGGCTCATGGTTCCAGCAGTCATGAAGTATGACCAAAGAGCAGAGTTTGTAGCAGGAAAAACATGCCCCAGAAGAAAAGGTAGTCTTTCCCTGAAGAGAAAGGGGTCCTGGGACTACATCTGTGAGGTTATCTACCAGAGCGGCCTGAATGACTGGCCATACCCTTAGTGTAAGAGGCTTGTGGGTGGGGAGAGGGAGAAATCTTGAGAAGGATCTAAGTGTATTAAATGCAACTCCCAAAACCTGTAGTTGTTTTCTAGCTCTGGAAATCTTTAAGAAAAGATTTTCAAAGGGCAGTGGTGTTGCCTGCCTTTAGACAGGAGGCAGAGACAGGCAGATGTCTCTGAGTTAAGTCCAGACTGATCTACAGAAGTAGTTCCCAGGTCAGCCAGGGCTACACAAACAAATCTGTAAAAAATAAATCCCAAGTTTTTCCTTCCTAGCCCCTACTCCCGGAATGATGACTGAAACTAATTATCAATAAGTGCTTAGGCCATAAGCTTTGGCTTGTTCTCTCATATAAATGATTTTTTTTTTTTTAATGAGTACAATGTAGCTGTCTTCAGACATACCAGAAGAGGGCATCTGGATCCCATTACAAGATGGTTGTGAGCCACCATGTGGTTGCTGGGAATTGAACTCAGGACCTCTGGAAGAGCAGACAGTGTTCTTAACTACTAAGCCATTAGAGCAGTCAGTGTTCTTAACTACTAAGCCATTTCTCCAGCCCCATGAATTGTTCTTAATATAAATGTAATCAGTTTATTAATTCATCAGCTGTATTTCCTTACTTTATGCTAGTCCCCAATAACTGCACAGAGAAACCAAGTTTTATTTAAAAGTTTATTAACAGTTACTATTAGCCTGGGGCTAGCTAAATGGTACCTGCCATCTGTAAGGTCCTAAGACATTCCTTTTCCATAGTCAGGCATGTACCTCAATAGTTGAGCAATTAAATGGTCTACCTTTACCTTCTGTGCTACTCTGCGACCTCCCAGCAGCATCTCATAGGACTTGCATATTATTACTGATCTGGCTCTTCCAGTCCCTTCTTCGTGGCTCCAATTCCTTCATCCTGACAGCTTACCTGAATCTCCCTTTCTCCCCTCTTTCCTCTGCTGGCAGATGTCCTACCCTATTCTCTGTTCTGCCCAGTCATTGGGTATCAGCCTTTATTGACAAGGCAAAGAATAAATGGTAAGAACTGTTTACCCAAACTTGAGGCAGGAGATTCTTTGTATAAGCATTACAGCGCCATGGATCGAAACAAATATGAGGGCAGAGCAATCGGCATTTGAATACCACAAGGGAAAACTTTACACAGTGTACAGAAACATCATGCCTACCCTCTGACTTGCTTCCTTTTAAGTTATCCCTCTTATTCTATCCTGGGTTCTGCTCCGTGGCTGGTTTCTTGGGGGCGAATCTCCCCTTTACTCTAACCTGAGTGCTGCTACCTGATGGTTTAGGTCAGTCTCCTCAGCGGTTCGGCTTGAGAACCTCCCGTGCGTCTGACCATTTCCCAGAATTCTCTCTATCCCTGCTGGATGTTCCACCTTCCATTTCCTGCCTCAGCTCATTGGTTATGACCTTTTTTATTGGTAGGTGATGCTTTTGAGAAAGTCTCTCTACATTTCCCCCTTTTAGTCCAATAAAAGGATCTTTCTCTTACATACAATAACCCTGAGTTCAGCTTCCTTCTGGCTTATCTCCATCTCACCATTCCATTTGAATCTCCCACCTCTGACAATTTCCCAGAATTCTCACTCTTCCTGCCAGTGCCCCACCCATTTCCTGCCTCAGCTCATTGGCCATAGGCTTTTTTATTGAAGAGGTTCTTTCTACAGCAATCTTGTCTTGGAAAAAAATTAAAAAACATCCTTTTTTAAAAAAAATTATTGATGAGGGGCTGGAGAGATGGCTCAGCGGTTAAGAGCACTGACTGCTCTTCCGAAGGTCCTGAGTTCAATTCCCAGCAACCACATGGTGGCTCACAACCATCTGTAAATAGATCTGGTGCCCTCTTCTGGAGTGTCTGAAGACAGCTACAGTGTACTTACATATAATAAATAAATCTTTAAAAAAATTATTGATGTGTATATGTATATATGTATGTGTTTGAGTGTATGGCACTTCTGTGGGTGCCCCATAAAACTAAAGGAGGGTGTTGGGTGCCCTGGAGCTGGAGAATTACCTGATTTGTGTTCTGGGAACCAAACTCAGTCTCTAGTTCCAGGCCCTAGGAAGTTTAGCCTGATCCACCCCCCTTCTCCTCCCCAGAGTCATCATGATTAATGCCCCTGATAGCATCACAAACCATGTACTTACTGAACTGCATTTCTCAGAGACATCTTATCCTTTTAATGTTCAAACAGCTGGGAAGGCAATGTACCTATTCTGCTAGCATTTCCTCCCCCAGAAGCCCTAATGAGGGATATCACATCAAATATCACATTATTCGAGGCCCTGTGGCATAGGCTCATAACCCCAGCTATTAATTCTCATGAATCTGAGGCAGGAAGATTAAGTTAATATTAGCCTGGGGCTAGTTAAATGGCACCTGCCATCTGTAAGGTCTCAAAAAAATTCCCTTTCCCAAAGTCAGGTATGTAGCAAAATCCATCATTCCTTCAGGGACTTAAGAAGATAGTTCTTACTTGCTAGAAGATGTCATATGCGTCTTCAGGCCTGTCTTTTAGCCTGTGGTGCCTATTAGCATATCATGGTCTAGGCACCTGCCCCTCCTGGCTACTGCACACGGTTCTCCTGCTTCTCCTCCTTTTCCCCCTCCTCCTCTCCACGCATGACACAGCTCAGTCTGGTCATGCCCACTCTAGATATCTCTGACTCTGGCTATGCTCTCCCAGAAATCTATAATAAACTTTCTCCTCCACCATACCTAGCAGCAGCCATGTTCCTTTCCTTTTCATTTATTTATTTATTTTATTCAATGACAATAAAAATCACTGGTACTTGAATTTGCTCTGTATTCAGGATCTTTTCCAACTCATCCAGGGTGAGATGGAGGGAATCATGATGTTCTTTATGGAATCATGAGATATGTCATTTCATTTTATGGGACAGAAGCAATTTTCTTACAGAAAAAAAAATGCTATATACATATACTTTTGGTGGGGCTCTGAGCCTGGGCTAAATTGTAGTCCAGACATCAACATCAAGGTGTGATCTAAGATCGGCTTTGGATATAAGGATTTATTTTATTTCTACACACACACACACACACACACACACACACACACACACACACGTATACAAAATAGGATAAACTGATGCTCATCAGTTTGAAACAGTGATTACCTCTGGAATCGAGAAGGATAAGGTTCAAAAAGGGAAAACAGCATCAGTTCATTTTGTGTCATGTCTTGTCCTCTCAGGCTCATCCCCCAAAACAGAGTCTCAGATAGCCAAGGCTAGCTCTTAAATGGATTGTTTTACTTCTCAGATAGCCAAGGCTAGCTCTTTTTTTCTTTCTTTTTTTTTTTTTTTAGATTTATTTATTTATTTATTATATGTAAGTACACTTTAGCTGTCTTCAGACATTCCAGAGATTTTTGTTACGGATGGTTGTGAGCCACCATGTGGTTGCT
>NC_034602.1:95942444-95943997 GCF_900095145.1 Mus pahari | reverse complement strand
GGACCTTTGGAAGAGCAGTCAGCGCTCTTAACCACTGAGCCATCTCACCAGCCCCAGCCCTGTTTTAATAGATTGATTTTGCTATTGTCTTTTGGTTTTTATGTGTTTTGGTGCATGTATGTCTGTGCACCACTTATATGCCTAGTTTCTGTGGAGGCCAGAAGAGGACATCAAATCCTTTGGAACTAGAGTTACAGATGGTTTTGAGCTGCTGTGTGGGTGCTGAGCATCAAACTCAGGTCTTTCGGAGGAGAAGCTAGTGCTTTTAAGTTCCGAGCCATCTCTTTTCTTAAAATATCTATCTATCTATCTATCTATCTATCTATCTATCTATCTATCTATTTATTTATTTATTGTGAGTACATTGTTGCTCTCCTCAGACATACCAGAAGAGGGCATCAGATCCCATTAGAGATGGTTGTGAGCCACCATGTGGTTGCTGGGAATTGAACTCAGGACCTTTGGAAGAGCAGTCAGTGCTCTTAACCACCGAGCCATCTCTCTAGCCCCTACTTTAATATGTTCTACAGGACAGTAGTCAGATGAAGGTAGAGAGTGGGGCAAACAGGAGATGGAGAAATATATTTAGAAATGGTACAACTATGAGAAAAGACTGAAGGCAAGTAAGACAAAATAGAAACAGGAATTATTTTTTTCTGGGCAGTGGTGGTGCACACCTTTGATCCCAGCACTTGGGAGTCAGAGGCAGGTGGATCTTTCTGAGTTTGAGGCCAGCCTGGTCTACAGAGTGAGCTCCAGGCTATCCAGGTCCATGTAAAGATACCTTATCTTTAAAAAGGCAGAAGGGGAATTAATTTTGAATAGTAGGAATATGTTTTTTTTAATTTTTCATCTCTTTTATCAGATAAAATACAATATGAAATTGAAATTAATTATAAAGTGGAAGATTTAAACTGTTGCTAAGAGCTTTAGTTGTACTAAACTAAAACTAACAGGAGTCACTGAGATGGACCAGTAGGAAAGGGTACTGCCTCAAAGCCTGGAAACCTGTGTTTAATCTCCTGAACTCACATGGAGAGCAGAGATAACTGACTTCTGAAAATTGTCCTCTGACTCCATGTGCACACTTCGGCAAATGTTCATATCAATAAAATAAAGAGACAGAATAATGTAACCATCTTTTTCTGTAATACCAAACTTTTGTAGCTGTGTACTTTTTGTTCCTAAACCTCAAATATTTTGCATTCTCTCTCTCTCTCTTTCTCTCTCTAAAAAAAAAAAAAAAAAACTTTATTTATTTAATGTATGAGCACTCTGCTGCATATACATCCGTCTGCCTGAAGAGGGCATCAGATCCCCTTATAGATGGTTGTGAGCCACCATGTGGGTTCTGGAAATTGAACTCATGACCTCTGCAAGAGCAGGCAGTGCTCTTAACTGCTGAGCCATCTCACCAGCCCCTTGCTTTCTCTTTTTAGACTATTTCTTTTTTTTTTTTTTTTTTTTTTCTTTCTTTCTTTCTTTTTTTTTCTTTTTTTTTTTTTTTTCGAGACAGGGTTTCTCTGTATAGCCCTTGCTGTCCTGGAACTCAC
>NC_034602.1:95938239-95940284 GCF_900095145.1 Mus pahari | reverse complement strand
ACCCTAACCCTATAAGAACCCCTTACTTCTGAGGGACTGGGTCGACTTCCTCTGTCTCCTGCGTGGGATATGAGTCGGCCCGGGCCTCGTAAATAAAGTACCTCATGTGATTTACAGCAAGGTGTATTTCTAATTTCTGGGGACCCAAGAGAGTTCCGGACCAGAGGGAGTTCCTCCTTTCGGGGTCTTACACTGGGATTAAAGGTAGTGCCACTACTGCCTGACTACTTGTGCCAATTTTTAGATTGTTTTTTTTTGTTCTGCGGTGCTAGATAGAACTCAGGCTCTGTGCATGCAAGTCATGTGTTGTTCCGGAGCCATACCACGATATCCATACCTCTTCCTAGCACTTGAACTTGAGTGATCACCAACGTGAACATGTCTGAGCCACATACAAGGCAGGTGCTTTCTCAGTATTGTCCATGACAGTAAGATTCCTTCAGTTCCACTGTAGCTGATAAGCAGCATGAAAAATGCTTTGTTGAATAAAATAAATGGACTTGAAGAAACCCCTTGCAGATGTGCCTTAAGGTACCTACCTAGCCTATGCAAAGCCCTGGGCTTCATGGGCAACACCAGAAAGGAGGAAAAGAAAGATGAGGAGAGGCAGGAAGGGGAGAAGAAAGAGAGGAGGGAGACAGGAGAGAAAGCAGGGTTAGGGAAGTCATGGTGTGTGGGGAGCCACAGCCCCTGGGGCCGCACCCCAACATGGCGCCTACAGGAAGAGAGTTCTTATAATAAACAAGTCCTTATTTGGCTGCTGCTGTTATCCCTGCTGATCATTGGCTGAGCACGCTCGCCTGGCAAAGCTACATTGCCTGGTGTGATTGGTCGGCATGAATGATATATTGGGCTCATCGAGGGAGATGAAGATTGAAGCTTGCTGAATAAACTGCTGTTAGAAGAACTGGTGGTTGCATCTTCCTTGCTGGTCGAGAGGGTGCAATAATGGTGCAGGCGGTCCACAGAAAACAGCCGAGGTTCACTGAGCAGTAATGAACAGGACTAGTCGGCAGGATCAGTAGGAGAAATTCAAAAGGGACCTTAGGAGAAGCTGTGGTGTGTGCTCAACAGTCTCAGCAGAAGAAACCAGGGGAAGAACACCCTCACCTTTGGCCTGCTGTGGGGTGGGATTTCAGACGTCTAAGTGGAGAAGCAGCAGATGTATTATTCACAGCTCTCATCCCAGCACAGCACAAGGAGTCAGAAGCAGAAGAGACTCAAAGTCATGCTCCACCACATAATCATTTCAAGATCAACCCGGGTCACACAGGACCCTGACTCAAGATGCAAAATGAAGTAAATCTGGAAACAACAGAAGGACGACTTTCTGAACCTTCAGAAGCAGTCTCTCTTGCCGTCGACATTGTTAGTTGGTTGAAAGGCAGAATCTCATGTGGTTATGAGGCCTCGAAGTTACTAGGTAGAAGAGGCTGACCTTGAACCTGTGACCCTCTTGTCTTTCCTGTATGTTTTTGTTGAGATAGGGTCCTGTTACCTAGAACTCACTCCTAGTTGTCCTCATAAAGAAGCCATCTTCCCTCAGTCTCCCAGGTCCTGGGATTACAGGTGTGCTATCATGCTCAGCTGAAGATGATCTTAAATTTGTATCTTCCTGCTTCTGGGTACAAAGTGATAGAATTATACAGACTTGGTTTTTGGTTTTGGTTTTGTTTTGTCTTAAATTAAAGTGTAACTTGACTGTTCTTGGTGATCTAGTGATTAGGATTCTATCCTCTACTGTATGGTCCACATTTGATTTTGATCAGGGAAGCCTCTCTTTTCTCTGAATCTCAGGCACCTCCTCACACACCATAAATACATAAGAAAAAATCCACTAGGGGCTGAAGAGATGGCTCAGCAGTTGAGGACACTTGATGCTTTTTTTTTTTTAATTAAAAATATTTTAGCCGGGCGTGGTGGCGCACGCCTTTAATCCCAGCACCCGGGAGGCAGAGGCAGGTGGATTTCTGAGTTCGAGGCCAGCCTGGTCTACAGAGTGAGTTCCAGGACAGCCAGGGTGACACAGAGAAACCCTGTCTCGA
>NC_034602.1:95935177-95936412 GCF_900095145.1 Mus pahari | reverse complement strand
CCTGGAACTCACTTTGTAGACCAGGCTGGCCTCGAACTCAGAAATCCGCCTGCCTCTGCCTCCCGAGTGCTGGGATTAAAGGCATGCGCCACCACACCCGGCATTAGTATGTTTTTCTATGCACATTGTGTTTTTTTTTTAATCTATAAAAAATAAAATAAAAAATATCCATGATGAACCACATGCAAAATTTTTTTTTCTAAAAATTCAGTGAGTCCTAAAATCCTCTGCCCAGTGTCTCTGCCTGAGTGAAACAGGTTGCACAGGTCTTGTACTTCTTTGCCCTTGAGGGTTTTATGACCCTGTAACAGGCTTTTAATGTTTTCCTAAATAGCTCTCCCTTCCACAGCAAGTTAACAATGATTACCTGTGGGCTGACAGTCCCCTTGGCACTACGCCAAACACAGAAGCATGAAAGCATATTCTTCTTTTTTTTTTTTTTTTGGTTTTTCGAGACAGGGTTTCTCTGTATAGCCCTGGCTGTCCTGGAACTCACTTTGTATTCCAGGCTGGCCTCGAACTCAGAAATCCGCCTGCCTCTGCCTCCCGAGCTGGGATTAAAGGCATGAGCCACCACGCCCGGCATGAAAGCATATTCTTAGGAGAGAGCAAGATTCCAAATTACCTTCTCTCCTGTCCCCCTCCTTCCCTTGAGAAAAGAATGCCATCTGGCAGGTTCAATGGTTCCTTAACCCTGAAAAGCCAATTGAGCCTAGTAATTCCCAAAAATGTCACCACTCTTTCCAGTCAGTATAAATGTCAATCTGTTTTCTCAAGTAGAATATTTGTCTTCAAATTAAAAATCCTCTGGAAAATTGAGGGTGGGGCATAGCTCCGTGGTAGGACACTTGCCTAGCACACACAAAGTGGTGTGTTCAATGCTCAGAGGAGGAAAAGGAGGAGGAGGAGGAGGAGGAAGAGGAAGAGGAGGAGGAGGAGGAGGAGGGGGAAGAGGAGGAGGAGGAGGAGACACAGAAACAGGGAGTGGTGGCCCACACTTCTAATCTAGTACTTATGGTTGGACAGTGATTAAGAACATGGGGTGCCTGATATTGCGGCCTCTTGTGAGGCTATGCCAGTACCTGGCAAACACAGAAGTGGATGCTCACAGCCAGCTATTGGATGGAACACAGGGTCGCCAATGGTGGAGCTAGAGAAAGTACCCAAGGAGCTGAAGGGGGCTGCAACCCTGTTGGTGGAACAACAATATGAACTAACCAGTACCCCCTGAGTTT
>NC_034602.1:95932273-95935002 GCF_900095145.1 Mus pahari | reverse complement strand
GGGGGGAGGGTATAGGAAACTTTCGGGATAGCATTTGAAATGTAAATAAAGAAAATAATAATAATAATTTAAAAAATTCTCATTAAAAAAAAAAAAAAAAAAAAAAGAACATGGGGTGCTCTAGAGGACTCGTTTGGTTCCCAGCAACCACACGGCAGCTTACATCAGTAGTCCAGTCCCAGGGGACCCAACATCCTCTTCTTGCCTCCTCAGGCACCACTGCATGTGGTAAACAGACACACAAGCAGGCAAGACACTCACACATTTAAAACCAAAACCAAAGGAACAACAAAACCCTTCACACATGGAATTACTCTGTGGGTGACATTAAACTCAAACAAGGTGCATGAGGTCAACGTCAATGCTAAGAACACTTGTAAACATCTTTAGTTTCTTTCAGGAAATCTGAATGTCCTCCAGCCTCTAGCTTGTAACTACAGATGAGGTCACATTCTTATGTACTGTCATGATCTTCACCTATCCATGACTTTATCCCCCTACAATGTCTTCCCTCCAAATCTCATACAAGAGTTTCTAGTTTCCAAAAAGTGTGCCATGTGTACTCAGGATTAAGTCCCCAGTTCTGGCCCATTAGATTTCTCTGGGACTCTGCCTATCATTTGGAGGCACGAAGGGCTTCGTGTAGGCTCTTGTCTCCCTGTAGATGACCTCAAATCACTCTTCCCTCTTCAAGAATGTAGCAGGGCTGGAACAACAGCTTGGTGGTTAAGAGCAGTGTCTTCTCCTCCATAGGACCTGAGTTTAATCCCTGGTATTCACATGGTGGTTCACACCTGCCAGTTATTTCAGTCCTAGAGGATCCTTATATCCTTTTCTGGTACCAGGCACACACATGATGCACAAACATACATGCAGACAGAATACCTCTATACATGTTAATAGTTTCAAAAAAATATGTAATTAAAAAGGAATGATCTAGGTGGCTGTGTGTCACGCTGTTCTGAAAGCTGCCATTTGCTGCCCTTGGAAGACCCAGGAGTAAGATTAGGGTCATGGTGGGGATGATGACTAGGTTAAGACTCAGCCAAGAGGAGCCCTGAAGGAAGGGCTTGGGCCTGACTCTCCTATTATGACAGGAGAATAAAGGGAACTTTTGTATTTTCCTTGGCTTCTAGCACAGCTCATGAGAGTAAAAGACAAAGTGGATGTGGTATTAAGTTCTGGATCAAATCCAGGGCTCATTGGCTTGGCTTCATCCCCTGGGTATAGCTATTTCAAGGTCGTATCAGGGCCATGTAGCTTGACAGTGGGCCTCACAGATTATACCCAACACAGCTGACTTTGTCTGACTTGTGCGAGAAGCTCCCTTGGGAGGGAGGGTTTACCTTTTCCATTGTTTTACTTTAAATTTCTAATATTAACCTCAGAAAGTCTCTCTGGACAGTTGAACACATTGATGGCAATTTCTCTCACCATGAGGCAAGTAAGCCAAGAATATGAAAAAGAGTTTTATTTAAAAACAAATCCAAACATCGGAGACATGGTCTCATGTATCTGAGGCTAGCCTGAGAACTGCGGTGGGGCAGACAGTAGGCGTACATTTTGACCCTTCTTCCTCCTCTTCCTGAGTGCTGAGATGACAAGGTACGACTGTGCCAGATTTTATTTGGTGCCGGAGATGCGCCCAGAGCTTTGTGAGTGCTAGCCAAGCATTCTGCCCACTGAGCTACATACCCAGACTTCAAATCATGCCAAATCATGCGTGTATGTGTGATGCATATGCACATATGTATGATATGTGTGATACATATGCACATGTTCAAACGGCTTTGTACAGGTGTGTTTGAGTGTGTGTAGGTTAGAGGTCAGCCTTGGATCTCTGCTTCCTTCTGTTGTTTATTTTGTTTTAAATGCAGGGTCTCTCACTGAACTTGGAGCTCGCCAACTGCCTAGGCTGGCTGACCAGTGAGCTCCAGATCTGTACCTGAGTCTTTCCTCCCACTCTTGACACCAGGGCTAGAGTTGCAGACATTTACTCTTGTGTTAAAGACCTGAAGTCAGGTTCTCGTCTTGTGTGGAAGGCCAGCTTCACAGCCCCTTAAAGTCAAATGCTTATTAAAACAAATTCCCATTAATTTCGTTTTGGTTTTTGAGACAGGGTTTCTCTGTGTAGCCCTGACTGTCTTGGAGCCCAGGCTGTCCTCAAACTCTCAGAGATCCTCTTGACTCTGCCCCCCAAATGCTGGGATTAAAGTTGTTCCACACCACCAGCTGGCTAGTCTTTGTTAATGTTTAGCAGTAAAATCAACCTAGTTACTCACAGGATGTAGCTCCCTGATGGGTCTACACTGCTTATCTGCTTCCTTTCTTGATTTTTCTTTGATTGTTTTGTTTGTTGTTGGTTTTTGTTGTTTTTGGACAGGGCTGCAGAGAGTCATCTTGACCTGGGATGGGCAGTGAGGTGTGGTGTTGGGGGGTGGGCAAATGCTAATGACTTTGGGTTATTTAACTCTCTCTTGCTGTTATGGGACCAAGAGTTGTTGGCTTCTGGCTATTAACCCCTGCTGATAGCAGCAGGGGATTAGGATTAGGAAAAGAAACTTGGTTACTTGAACTCTTTTTGATTCTGGGGCTCTCACTGGCCCTGAATTCATTAACTCTTTGTGAGCCAGAGAGAAAAGGAACAAGCATAGGCACACACGCACTGGATGAAGCAGAAAAGGGTTACACTACCACTTCATTGGTCCTAGTTTTTTTTTTTTTTTTTT
>NC_034602.1:95929096-95931873 GCF_900095145.1 Mus pahari | reverse complement strand
AACTCACTTTGTAGACCAGGCTGGCCTCGAACTCAGAAATCCACCTGCCTCTGCCTCCCGAGTGCTGGGATTAAAGGCGTGCGCCACCACGCCCGGCGATGACATGGTTTTCTAAGCACTTTTGCATTCCCTAAGTTCACAGTAAGTTTAAGGTAATATTTAATGTCACATAGGTCAGTGTAAGCTTTAAGGAGTTATAATAGAATTGTTTACATGTCTTCCTATTTAGACGAGTACCTGACTATCTATTCCTTATCTATTTTCTAGCTCCATAAGTTTATTGTAAGTTTAAATCAATAGTTTTTATACCATAAGTTAGCATGGTTTTGTCAAGAGACAAATCATCTATCTTTTGTCTTATTATTTTGAAGTCTTTTAAAAAAAGATTTATTTATGTATGTATATGAGTACACCATTGCTGTTTTCAGACACACCAGAAGAGGGCATCAGATCCCATTACAGATGTTTATAAGCCACCACGTGGTTGCTGGGAATTAAACTCAGGACCTCTGGAAGAGCAGTCGGTGCTCTTAACCACTGAGCCATCTCTCCAGCCCTATTTTGAAATCTTATATAAACCAGACAGTCATTTATTTCTGCCCTTGCACCTACAATAAACCGTCCAGTCCCAGTTATGAGAAGCAATCCTGAGATGAAGTCTCTGGGGACCTTGCCTCTCAGAGTACACCCATCCCAGCCATGAAAAATAATGGGCCATCTCCAGGTAACTTACTTGCTTGCTGTACCCTTCCTGAACGGCTACTGTTACTGGGCATCCTGTATTATAAGCTGGTCTAGAACTCACTATGTATCCCAGGCTGACTTTGAACTTTCTGCAATACCCTGGCCTCAGCCTTCTGAGTGCTGAGTTTATGGTGTAAGCCATCATGCAAAGCTCATGCTTCAAAACATGCTTTTCTAGCTCCCATTTGCTCACCTGACTTCACTGTGACACCGGGGTCAGATGCTTCATGCAGGAAGCATAGTCCAATTCTACAGACTGGTCAATGGATAGTAAAGGTGAATGAACTTCTTTATAGGTCTAGAAGCCAAAGAGTAGGAAGCAAATTGCAGAATTGAGAGCCAGTCTGAACCAGAGATGTGGTCAAATGGTCACTAGGACCAAGGGGCTCAATATTGACCAAGTTGGACTGAATATGGGGACGGAGATTGAGAGTAGCAAGATTGAATGGAGTCTATGAAGGAGATAAGATGAATGCCAGAGGGATGCTAAAGGGATGTTCATATGCTTTGCAAAATTGTGAACCAGCAGGCACTACTATGTAAGGGATTGTTGTGGGAGAAACAGACAGTTTCCTGGCTCTCATTCTCCACCCACATAAGTTACCAACTAATCGGTTTCCCAGTGATTTTAGTTATTTCCTAGCTCCATTGACCCTCAGTTTTCCCCATTGTCCAATCTGGACAATGAAGTCATTGTGAGGATCATTTGAGACCTGATTCATAAGACACACAGCATAGTACTTGGCACAGTAGATAGGTTTTTCTTTCTTTCTTTCTTTCTTTCTTTCTTTCTTTCTTTCTTTCTTTCTTTCTTTCTTTCTTTTTCTTCCTTTCATTCGTTCATTCATTTGTTCGTTCTTTCTATCCTACGTAGAGATGGGAGAGGTGGTGTTTTTTTGTTTTTTTGTTTTTTGTGGATGTCTGCTGCTCTGCTTAATATCTCAACAGGAAGAGAAATGGGATTCCCTTGGTTGATAAGGCATCTAGTAACTGAAGTTCCTGGCAACTGGT
Organism: Mus pahari; assembly: GCF_900095145.1. Lineage (NCBI taxonomy): Eukaryota > Metazoa > Chordata > Mammalia > Rodentia > Muridae > Mus > Mus pahari. The sequence goes on along the minus strand of NC_034602.1, from coordinate 95,930,118 downwards.
GGGTCTCCAATGTCTCCATCTCTAGACAGAGTCGTAAGAAAAGCAATATCTCTGAGGTTACTCAACACCACTGAGACCTTCAGTCAGATCTTAGCCAGGATGGTTATGCAGAACCCTTTTCTTTTTTCCTTTGGCAAGCTGTCATGGCCTAATTTTTTTTTTTTTAAAAGAAAGAGACTTGGATAGAAAAAAATAGTAAGCAGAATTAAAATTATCTGATGAAACTAATTCATTGAAACACAACCCTATTTTAAGTTGGGCTGGGTGGCTTGAGTCTACAACTGCAGTTAACTTTGAGGCAAGAGGATCAAGAAGAGTTAAAGGACATTCTGGTCAATTTAGTAACATCCCGTCTTTAAGTAAAAAAGGGTTGGGGATATATGCAGCTCAGTAGTAGAGCACTTACCTAGCATGCATGAAGTCCTGGGTTCCATTATACCACCACCAACAGAAAAACTAAACAACAACAACAAAAAAAAAAAAAACCAAGCAACCAAACAAGAACAATGGCAACAACAACCCAAAACCTGACATGCTTTTAATCCCAGAACAGGCAGGGGGCAAAGGCAGGTGGATCTCTGAGTTTGAGACCAGCTTGGACTACAGAGCAAGTTCCAGGACACCCAGAGATACACAGAGAAACTTTGTTTCAAAAAACATAAACAAACAAAAAACCCCCAAAACAAATAAAGAACATCTCTCCCCAGACCCCCCAAAGGTAAAACAACCTAAGGCATTCCTAGTAGTCAACTCTGGGTCAGAAAAATGACTCATCCACCTCAAGCCTGACAACCCGCCTTCAATCCTCGGGGTCAAGAATATAAGAATAGGGGGCTGGTGAGATGGCTCAATGGTTTACTGACTGCTCTTCCGAAGGTCCTGAGTTCAAATCCCAGCAACCACATGGTGGCTCACAACCATCTGTAACAAAAATCCAATGCCCTCTCCTGGAGTGTCTGAAGACAGTTACAGTGTACACACATATAATTAAATAAATAAATAAATCTTTTTTTTTTTTTTTT
>NC_034602.1:95920431-95927811 GCF_900095145.1 Mus pahari | reverse complement strand
AAAAAAAAAAGGTAGAGACAGGTAGATCTCTTGAATTTGAGGCCAGCATGACCTACAAAAGGAGTTCCAGGACAGCCAGAACGATACAAAACAAAACAAAAACAAAAATAAAAAAAGTAAAGAAATCCTGATTACTTAGTTAAAACAACAACAACAAAAATTGTGCTGTTTGTTTGTTTGTTTGTTTGTTTGACACAGAGGCTCCCATGCAGCCCAGGTTGTCCTTAAACTAAATATGAAGTAGGGGATGACTTGAAATTCTTATCTGTAACTGAACTTCTGGCTACCTTATTGGGTTGTTTTTCTTCTACCTCCTGACCACCTCCACCCCCATCCCTTCCAACCCCTCAAAACTAGGTAGGAGAAAAAGAAGGTTAGAGGGGAAAGGGCACATTAATCTTGTTAGAATACTTCCTGCTTATTAGGGGGCGTCCAGTTCCTTGGGACAGGTCCAATCTTCGTTCTCAGGATATCTCCAACCAGCAACCAGCAGCCCAGCAATCGTCCAGCAATTCAGCAATCCTCAAACAGCAATTCAAGAGCAGCAGGGAGCAGGGGGGGCAGGAGCCACCAGTGCCTCTTGGGGCGCTGGCATTTCTATACTTTCTCAAGAGTCTCCAGAATTCCAACTGTAAACTATCTTTGACAAAATCATGCTCCTGCCACAAGACAAATAATAGTTAGCTGTTGTGGACAATCTGAAGCAGCTCCACATTCCACATCTGAGATTAAAACAAAAACATATTCACATAACATTTCTGTTTTGTTTTTTGTTTTTGTTTTAAAGAGACCAAAGTTCTCACTACACTTATTCTCCTGCCTCTACATCCCAAATGCTGGGGTTACAGGCATGTACCGCCAAACTCAATTCCTATTTTATTGCAACTGCAGGATATAGAGTAACCACGCTAAGTTTTGTTAACATTTAAGTACTGATCCTTCTAGAGTGTCTGAAGCATAGGATAGCTAGGTCAATATGTACCTTCTTCCTTCCACAGAAATCACTGCCTCTTCTTCCTGGTATACAAGAAATAGCTGCCAAAGTAGAATCATAGAACATTGTACAAAATGTTCATAGAAAATTGTGCAAAATCTGGGTTTACTTAAATTGCATCATAGAATGACGTAGATTATACACTGCCTTAGACTTTCATTCTACCTGACTTGATTTTAACCAATGGCATATAATTCTCTAAGAAGCTGGCTTAACCTCCCAGAATATCTTGCAGTTAAGGAAGGGGTTAAAACTGGCTTGTTCCAAATGTTGGCAGTGGACAGAGTGCCTAATCTGAGTCTGAGCTATTAAGGTTGGTTTAAAGCCACATCAAGGGTTTTGGATACAGCTCACAGAAATATTTTTCTTTGCCTTGGTCCTAGACAGTGGCATTAGCTACTTTTCAGTTGCTGTGACAAAATACCATGACCAAGGTGAAGTGGAAATTTCTGGTTTCTTTGGAGACTCAGTTGTGTCATGTGATGTTTTTCTGGAGATTGTCTTATGAGAGGATGTTTTGCTGAAGCAGAGGCACGGGGAGGTGTTTGCTCAGAACAGACACGTGTTTTTCTGGAAGCTGTTTGGGAAAAGGGCATGTGGTGTTTTGTTGGAGTGGACACTTGAGAGAACGTGTGATGTTTAGAAAAGGTTTAAGTATAACCCATCAGACAGTGGCTGATGCTGTGGCATTGGCTCCCTTCGCCTTCTTCGCTGATGTTTATTTGTCAGAACTTTGTGTGACTTAGTAGAGAGAAACGCACCAAAGAACTTCTTATAATATTTCAGCAGCTTCTCGAAACTTTTGCAGACTTCAGTCGATTGGCGGAGCCTTGCTGTTTCTACTGGATTGAATGCTCTTACTGATTTGTGAGAAGTGAACTGCTGATATATTAACAACAAAGGTTGGGATTGCCCCAAAGAACTGTCTAAACAGGTCCACATCCCCGTTTGTCCTACTTCTGGTGGGTGGTAGACTAGAAGGAAGGTTAAAGTGTTTAAGAACTCTTATTAAAGTAGGTTCTGAAAAATATAAGCCTACACCAAGGCAACTTATAGAAGGAAGAGTTTATTTGGGCTTGTGGTTCCAAAGGGCTAAGACTGGGAAGTGTGTCAGCAGGCAGGTATGGCAGCTGGAGCAGCGAGCAAAGAACTCACATTGTAAACTTCAAGCAAAAGTGGGAGAGATCTAATGGAATGACTTGAGGCCTTGTCAGCTCAAAGCTCGTATCCAGTGAAGTACTTCCTCCAGCAAGGCCTTACTTCCTGGACCTCTCCAGTCATCACCAACAATTGAGAACCAAGCCTTCAAATGCTAGAGCCTACGTAAAACATTCTCATTCAAATCACCACAAGACTCAAGTCAGGAGAGACTACTTGATCATATCAATCCAAATGGAGTTTGCTTTCCCGCCCTGTAGCTCGTTTGCTTGAAAAGCTTGCTTCTTTATTAAGCAATATTAATGGTGGTGTTGGAAAGAGAGTGTGACTAGTAGGATCAAGACATGTAACACTAGAAGAGAGATGGCGGGAGGCAGAGGCAGGTGGATTTCTGAGTTCGAGGCCAGCCTGGTCTACAGAGTGAGTTTGAGGACAGCCAGGACTATACAGAGAAACCCTGTCTCGAAAAACCAAAAAAAAAAAAAGAAAAAAAAAAAAAAAGAAAAGAAGAAGAAGAGAGATGTATACCCATGGAATCTCCTGACCCCTGCCTTTCCTATAAATTCATCCTTGCCGCACCTGAGTAAAGCCTTGTCTCTCACATACAGTCAGCCACATCACATTGACCCATTCCTCGGTTTAATCATTCTGAGAACTGAGTGCCTCCTATGCTCTATGCCCATTAGTTAATTCCTATCCCATAGGTGTTTGTAGATTCCTATGCCCTACTGTGAGTCTAAGAGATTGCTCCTGTGAATCCAATTGCGAAGCCAAGATAGGTCCACCTGTCATTGAACAATGGATAACTTAAAATTCTGGCACTCTGGAGGCTGAGGCTGGAGGTTCACAGATTCAAAGTCAGCCTGAGTTAAACAAACAAACAAAGGAGCAATGAGAACAGCAACAAAGGAAGAGAAGGAAGACATTGCTAAAGGCAAAATAAGCAAAGCAGAGAGAAAGTTTGGCAGGTTGGAAGGACCAACACATGCGCTGTAGGCAAATGTGTGCGCTAAGGAAGACTTTTTGGACGTGTTGGGTATGAGTAGTAGTCAGAAAAGTAAAAGAAGGACCTGTCAAAACGACGCAGGCACAAAGACCTGCATTGAGGTATTTTGGGCCAGGTATGGTGGTCCATGTTTTTAATCTCAGGACTTTCGAGGCAGAGGCAGGTGGATCTCTATCTCCCATGGTCCATGTAGATGGTTCCAGACCAGCTAGGACTACAAAGTAAGACCTACCTCAAAACAACAAATAACAACAAAAAAGAAAACGTGTGCTAAAGGCAGGACAAGGTGGCTCATGCCCATAATCTCAGAGCTCAGAAAATGGAGGCAGGAAAACCACCAAAAGTCTGAGGCTGGCTTGGTCTATAAAGTGAGTTCCAAGCCAGTCAGGGCTACACAGTGATCCTGTCTCAGAAACTGTACTGACTGGTTTTGTGTGTCAACTTGACACAAGCTGGACTTAGCACAGAGAAAGGAGCCCTCCGTGAGGGAATGCCTCTATGAGGTTCAGCTGTAAGGAATTTTCTCAATTAGTGATCAAGGGTGGGAGGGCCCATTGTGGGTGGTGCCATCCCTGGGCTGGTAGTCCTGGGTTCTAGAAAAAAGGCATGCTAAGGAAGCCAGGAAAAACAATCCTGTAAGCAGCACCCTTCCATGGCCTCTGTATCAGCGCCTGCCTCCAGGTTCCTGCCCTGTGTGAGTTCCTGTCCTGACTTCCTTTGGTGATGAACAGCAGTGTGGAAGTGTCAGTTGAATAAACCCTTCCCTCCCCCAGTTTTCTTCTGGGTTATGGTGTTTCTTTGCAGCAAGAGAAACCCTGACTAAGACTGAAACAAACAGAAATCCAAGCAAACAAAAAGAAGTCTTGTTTTGTTTAGGGCTGGCTTCAAACTCACTGCTTTGTCAAGAATAACCTTGAACTTTTGATTCTCTTGTCTCTACCTCCCAAGAGCTGGGGTTTCAGGTGTGTGCCACCATGCCTACTTTTATGTGTTGCTGGGAATTCAGCCCAGGGCTTCATGAATGCTAGGCACACACTTTGCCAACCAAGCCACATCCCCATACTACAGAAGTTGAGTTGATGACAAAACCGGTTCGGGTGCTTGGGCTCTGAGGTCTGATCTGAGCAGAGGCTTCCTAAATGCCCTGTGAGAATGCAGTACTTCTGCTCTCCTTGGTTGGTCTCACGGCAGAGGAGGATGGTATCCCGAGATGTCAAGATCCTGCTTTCTCACCTCATTTTTGTCGTCTTATTTTCCAAGAGCAGAAGGCCTGAATTGTGAATAGATTTCCTTGAATGACTCTATTCTACCTCCACTCTCTGGGGCAGGAAATGCACATTGAGATCAGTGAACCCTGGGCTGTAGAGATGGCTCAGCAGTTAAGAGCAATGACTGCTCTTCTAGAAGTCCTGAGTTCAAGTCTCAGCAACCACATGAGGGCTCACAACCATCTGTAGTGGGATCAGATGCCCTTTTCTGGTGTGTCTGAAGACAGCTACAGTGTACTCACATATATAAAATAAATAATTTTAATAAAAGATCAGCAAATTCTTTAAACACAGCCTCACTTCTTTTACTATAAAATAGGTTTCTCACCTGAATGAGCCGGTGGGTTTTAACTATTAACTTAGAAACAATCTAGTATCATTTGGGAAGAGAGTCTGAGAAATGATCTAGTTAAGATAGGCATGTGGGTATGATTATGGCAAATTATCTCCATTGTTTATTGTTGTAAAAGAGGTAGCCCATCTGGGGAACACCATTTAGTAACAGGCTGCTGAACTGTGTAAGAGTGAAGAAAGTTAGGTGTGCATAAGAAGCAATCAAGGGACTGGAGATATGGCTCAACAATTAAGAGCACTTGTTGCTCTTGCAGAGGGCCTGAATTCAGTTCCCAGAACCCAGTGGATGGTTTGTAACCATCTGAACTCTAGTTCTGGGGGGTCTGATGCTCTCTTCTGACCTCCACATGCACCAAGCACAAATGTGCTGTATTTATCACAGCATCAGAAATGAAACTAGAACATAGGGTTTATGGTGGCACAAACCTGGAATGTCAGTATTTAAGGTTTGGAGGCAAAAAGATTAGGAGTTCAAAGCCACCCCTAGTTTCAGAGAAAGTACAAAGCTGCCCTGGGCTACATGAGATCCTTTATAAAAAAAAAGTAAGTGCCATAATACATAAGTCCCATATTAGTAAATGAAGATTAGCAATTCCATGAGTAACATATCTGGCAGATGTGTGGAGGGCAAGAATTGCAGATTAGACAAAATAACTTTTGGTTATAATGAGGACAAGTATCAAGTTACAAATTACTGGGGCTGGGGAGATGACTCAGTGGTTAAGAGCATTTGCTATTTTTCTTCCAGAGAACCTGAGTTCAGCTCACAGCACCCACATCAGTTAAAGAGACTTACAACCCTCTTTAACTCCAGCTCCTGAGTAATCTGATACCTCTAAGGGCACCTCACTCCCATGCACATTTCTACATACACACATGCATAACTAAAGATAACAAAGATAAATTAAAAAATAACAATAATCTTTTAAATTACAGATTACTTAGTAAAGGGGGCAACACTACCTACCTGCCACATGGTGGCAGTCTTTTCCTGGTGAGCATAGTTCTGAACAGAGGGCACAAGTCAGATGACCTTGAGGGCTCAAGGACGGGGGTGGGTGGGGTGGGGGTGGGGTGGGTGGGTGGGTGAGGGGCTGACTTTTAACAGTGTCTGTGAGATAAGGTTTGTTAACCAGACGGCTGCAGTAAGCTCCTGGGCAATTAGATGTGCAAGTCACTGAGAAAGAACTCTGAGAATCATCAAAGGGTTAGGGTTAGGTATTCGGAACATCTCAGTTTCTAAGATGTGTGGTGTACACACACACACACACACACACACACACACACACACACACACACTGTATATAGTCCAGAGGCTGGTATGTGACGTCCTCAGTTACGCTCTACTTTATTTTATTTATTTGTTGAGGGTGTGGCGGTGAGTGTGCCAGAAAGCACATGGGGAGGTCAGAGAACAACTTTGTGGAGTTGGTTCTCTACTTCAACATTTATATGGGCCCCGGGATCAGGCTCAGGTTTCCAGACTTGTTCAGCAAGGTCCTTTACCAGCTCGGGTCCTTCCACTTGCATAGTTCTCTCTCTGAACCTGGAGATCCTTGGTTCCACTACACTACTTGGCCAGTAAGCCCCAAGGATCCTCCTGGTTCTATCTCCCCAGCTGTAGGGTTACAGAGATATGCTGTTGAGACCAGCCTTTTCATGTGGATGCTGGGAAACAAGCTCATACCATCGTGCCTGCACAGGGAGTGCTGCTCCAAGAGAACTGGGGCCATCCTCCCAGCCCTTCAGTGGGGCCATCTTCCCAGCCCTTCGAAAATTCATTTTACAGGAGACAAATACTCTCACATCTTGGAGATGCCTCCATATACTCATAAACATTTCCACAAAGTCTTCAGCTTCTGTTTCTTCAGAGTTTCTGCTCTTGGTTTAAATTCTGCACATGCGCACAGCTTTTTTTTTTTTTTTTTTTGGTCTGTCAGGACACATCCGAGTTAGATCGCTGTTACAGTTCCATTCCCACTGGGTAACATTGCGGAAAGCTATCTAAAACCCAGGATTGAACTCCATGGTCTTTAGTCAACTGGTCAAAAAGAACTTCCTGCAGGTGAAGAAAAAGTACGAAGTCAGCACGCTTACCCTAGTTACGTGTGCCGCTTTACCTCGTCGATGAAACACTCGGTTCAGTGTCTTGGGCATCTCTGTTTAGACGAGAAACTCACATGATCAGATCGATATGGATGAATGTTATGACAAGACAAAGATATTCCAGAGGTGGAAGACAGTCTTCTGCCTGAAGACGAACTTGCTCAGTGATCTCAGAGGTATTGGGGCCCACATCCTACCTCTGCTTCATCTCTATCAAACTGAGGAAGCAAATATCCTAAAGCAGGAAGATGTTCTGACACCTCTCACTTTCTCGTAATGGTGTAATTTTTGATCTTATGTTGATATTAGTCCTGGCTTAATATTTCATTTGGGGCCTTGAGAGACAGGCAGTTTCTCCCCAGATGTCATATAAAAATATCAAAAGCAAACAGTGCTTTCTTTTTTTTTTTTTTTTTTTTTTAAAGATTTATTTATTTATTATATGTATACACTGTAGCTGTCTTCAGACACTCCAGAAGAGGGAGTCAGATCTC
>NC_034602.1:95918338-95920416 GCF_900095145.1 Mus pahari | reverse complement strand
GTGACCTGAAAGGGTAGGAATCATGTCTCTTTCTACTATTTCTAATACTAATTAAATGTCATTTGGAGGGAGTACTTCCACATACTGAAAGCTAAATAACCAGCCTGGCCCTTAGTTATTTTTCTATTGATGCCACAGATTTAGTAGTTTTTAGTTTTTCGAGACAGGGTTTCTCTGTATAGCCCTGGCTGTCCTCGAACTCACTTTGTAGACCAGGCTGGCCTCGAACTCAGAAATCCACCTGCCTCTGCCTCCCGGGTGCTGGGATTAAAGGCGTGTGCCACCACGCCCGGCCTAGGATTTTGTTTTGATGCAAGCCCTTGCCATGTAGCCCAGGCTAGCCTCAAACTCATGATCCTCCTATGTCAGCCTTGAAAATGCTGGTGTTACAGCTTAAAGTGGGATATTTATGGATATTTGAGATGTTCTCCTCTATTACTCTTCAGGTTTCAGTGCCAGAATAGGCTCCATGAAACCATGACTCAAAAATAAAACAAACAAAATATCATATAACAGTTACAGTTTGCTCACCTCATCTGTTCATTGCATGCCGGTGTTGGGAACATCAGGTCCCTCGTCTTAAAGACACCCAGGCAAAGGTCTGGAAGTAGGGGTGGACAACCTGGCTCAGCTGGCAGCAGGCTCTGCAAAATCCTGACAATCCGAAAGGCAATCGTTATCAGAGGAGTTGTTGGAATCAAAAACTAAGTAAGCCCTAGCAGTCCTATGGCCAACCCGTTTCAACTGGCTAATTACAGAAAAGAGTAATACCAAAACCAGAAAGAGGACGTTCATTCGTTCATTCGTTCATTCGATATGGCCACACTGGGAAGGAGAATCCGTCTTCAGGGTCCTGAGGTGAGGAAGGGGTATACATAACTGAGCAGGCTGGTCAAGGTGCTGTCCCAACCATCACCCGTGTCTTAGCTCCGGTCCACCCCTGCCCGGCACCAGGCTCCAGCCTTTTCCTTTTCCCAGCTTGAGATTCCTGGGGAAATTCCAACTTCTTGGGGTCCATTGTTTCAGTAGTCTGATAGTCAAAGGGAGGGGCGCACGTCTTTCTAGAGTGTCTTTACTCCTGCCAGGACGGCTACAGGACTAAGGGTGTCAGCCAAGATAGAGGCTGGTGAAATGACTGCGGCCCTGGATGACCGAGTCCTCCCCCCTCCACCTCCTGAGTGCTGGTATTGTGTGCCACCACACCCATTTTACGTGATTTGGTGGGGGAGGGGATGGATTCCAGGGCTTCTTGCATTTTGGTGAGTATTACAAAATTCTGGGCTAGATTTCTAAATTCCAATGGTGCTCAGTAGCTCCTTAGTCTTTGTCTGCTCCTCCTCTCTTTCTGTTTGAAACCCTATCTTCTTCTTTTTTAAGTATCACAAAAGTTTATTTTGCAAAAAGTTTCATATGAAAATGTACACGACCCAATTCTACAGCACAATCAAACAGGCCCTTTGGGGAGGGATGTGGACACCACTGCTGAACAGTGTTTACTCTTTCCAAGGCTTCTGACGTGATGATGCCGTTTTCCTGCGTGACCACCATTCCGATGTTATTCTGTTGCCTACCATTTGCCATCTTCACACGCTCATCAATCACAAGATTCATAAAGGAATCAAAGTCCCGTGGCATTCCTTGTACGTGTCTACCACCGTATAACTTCAATGATAACTTCTTGTCCATACGTGTCTTCAGTTTGGGAGGGTGTGCTTTGACTCCTCAGCAGGTTCCACAGGACAGTGAAGGAGTGAGTGTGGCCTCAAAAATTCATGCATGCGCGCGGGGCAGGCTTGGCGTTGATTGGAACCCTATCTTCTTCATTCATATTTTTTTGGCCTCTTAGGGGACAGCCTCAGGAGCTTCTCGTCACCTCCTCAGCCACACACAACACCAGCTGCTCTTCCCCAGATCCCAATTCTTGCTTCTTTCTTCTTCTCCTTCTCCTCCTTCTCCTTCTCCTCCTCCTTTTTTTTTTTTTTTTCTTTTTTCTTTTTTATGGTTTTTCGAGACAGGGTTTCTCTGTATAGCCCTGGCTGTCCTGGAACTCACTCTGTAGACCAGGCTGGCCTCGAACT
>NC_034602.1:95913758-95918258 GCF_900095145.1 Mus pahari | reverse complement strand
TCTTCTTCTTCTTCTTCTTCTTCTTCTTCTTCTTCTTCTTCTTCTTCTTCTTCTTCTTCTTCTTCTTCTTCTTCTTCTTCTTCTTCTTCTTCTTTCTTCTTCTTTCTTCTTCTTTCTTCTTCTTCTTCTTCTTCTTTTCCGGACACCGATGTTTTGTAATAGATTTGGTCTTCCCTGGAAAAATGAGCCACAGTTGTGCCTATTCAGTAGTTTAGAAGTAAAATTTAGATACCTAGGTATTAGTATACTATATTAAAGATTATGTTTTGTATTGTATTTATTATGTGCGGTCCCATGTGCCACCATGTGCATGTAGAGCTCGTGTGAGTCAGTTCTCTCTTACCATGTAGATCCCAGGGACTGAGTTCTCAGAACATGTGTGTTAGATTTCTGATGCTTTTTTTTTTTTTTTTTTTTTAAGACAGGGTTTCACTGTGTAGCTCAGGCTGTCCTGTATTCACTCTGTAGATCAGGCTACCCCGAACTTAGAGAAATACGCTTGCCTCTGCCTTCCAAGTGCTAGTGTTAAAGGTGTGTACCTCTACCACCTGGCTTCTGATGCATCTTTAAGAGATGAAAAGTCAGAAACAGAGAAGCCCGTCTGGCTTTAGGCAGACGGAAACATGTTTATTGACTACACACCGAGCGAGCATAAACTCACTACGGTAAATTGAGCCATATATCAAATACCATACAGGTGGAGGAGAGAATGCTTAAAGGGGCGCGGGAGAGGAGAAACAACGACCTTATTAAGGGAGTAAAATTTATTGCATCACATTTCCTCCCATAGTCCCGCCCTTCCGGCCGCAAGGGCCGCTGGAAAGTGTAGTCTTTTTTTAAAAACAGGATCCTATCAATCAGGCTTGACAGCAAGCACTTTTAACCACTGAGGCATCTTTCCAGTCCAAGATGATATGTTCTTAACCCTAGATATTACTGTCAGCACTGAGGGAATAAGGTGCAGCTCCACACTATCATCCTGAGCATCCAGAGGCTCTCCCCTGATTGTTTTGGAACTTAGAAAAGAATTTCAGGACTAGTGGGTGTGACACAGAGTTGGGGTTTTATTAAAGTTAGAAGGAAAGGCAGCGAGCCAGGCGTGGTGGCGCATGCCTTTAATCCCAGCACTCGGGAGGCAGAGGCAGGTGGATTTCTGAGTTCGAGGCCAGCCTGGTCTACAAAGTGAGTTCCAGGACAGCCAGGGCTAAACAGAGAAACCCTGTCTCGAAAAACCAAAAAAAGAAAGAAAGAAAGAAAGGCAGCCCTGAAAAAGATAAAAGCACACCTAAGGGCGAGGGCATAGTCTTCTTAAAGAAAAGTTGCAGAAAGTATGACATACCCAAATGTGACTCTGCAAGGGAGAGTCCCAGACCAGCATGTAGAAGTATTGATATTGTACAATGTCAATAGTATATAGTATATGTCAATAGTATATACATATATATATCTATATATAGATATAGATGAAGAAAAACAACTTTTGGAAGTCCTGTCTCTCCTTCCATTTTAACAGACTCCAGGAATTGAACTCATGCCATCAAGCTTGCTTGGTGAATGCTTTTACTAGGTGGGCCATCTTAACATTCTTAGTTTAACTTTTAAAGGTTTTGTTTTATTAATTTAACACATTAATTATGTATATCAAATAGATGTAGCAGTAGCATGATATTCTCCTGCATCTCTCTCTCAAGTTCTAAGATAACAGATCTATACAGCAATGTTCTCTCTCTCTCTCTCTCTCTCTCTCTCTCTCTCTCATGTTACATTATAGCCCAGGCCAGCCTTTAACTTGCAGCCCCACCGCAGCCTCCCAAGGGCTGGAAGTACAAATGTGATTCATTACATCCAGGTGACATTTTTTAAAGTCAGGGATGAAACATTTATGTTTAATAAACATAAATGCTGTTTAATAGCATTTGTAAGACCATGATTATTTCCCCAGCACCCAAAACCACAAGTCAAATTGTGTATTATGACAGGACAATCTCAGGTGCAAACCGTTCTGTGATCAAAAACTTACGAGAATATCATCTCATCCTCAGGACAGTTGGTAGAGCATCTGTAGTACGTGAGACACTATATATATGATAGAAATGGAATCCAGAATTTGCATGTGCCAGGAAGTGCTTCTCTACTAAAATTAACTCCCAGATCCCCAGACACTTTCAGATACAACCCGGGATTTAAATATCAAACTAGTTTAGAGAAGAAAAAAGTAGAAACCATGTAACTTACCTAAGGTTACTTAGTCAGAACCTCTAGAGCTGGGCTCCAAGCTGAGGTAAGGGGATCCAAATTCATTTAAAGAACCCATGGGCTAGAGAGATGGCTCAGAGGTTAAAAGTACTGGCTTCCAGAGGTCCTGAGTTCAATTCCCAACACCCACATGGTCACTAACAACTATCTATAATGTGACATAATCCCCTATTCTGACATGCAGGTGTATATGCAAATAGAACACTCATACATGAAATAAATCTGGGGTGGGGGAGATTCCTTACCACAGGGCACCTCAGGGACATGGATATTCCTCACTACAGGGCACAGACCTTGTTGGTTGACCAGAGCTGTCAGAGTTTACAGCAGAGAAAAGGCTAGGAAGGAAAGATGGGCTCCATCATTCTTTATTCATAAATCCAATGGTAACGGAATGTTTCCTTGTAAACAAATGTCCCCGCGTTTGGTATCAATTCTTGCAGGTAAAGCAGGAATAGAATGTAATTTACCTATCAAATAATGCTAAGTTTTTTGAAATAGGCGTGATGATTCCCACCTGTAATCCCAACATTGCAGAGGCAGGGGGATTACTGAAAGTTTGACAGCATTGGGCTACACAGTAAGTCCCAGGCCAACCTGGGATTCAGCCTAAGACATTGTTCCAAAAGACCAAACAAATGGAATGTAGACTTTACCCTAGGGTGGATGAAATGACAATCTCTCCAGCTTAAAGGAAGGAAGTAGACCATGAGCTCCTTTACTCTGGGAGACAAGAGATTGCTTCCCCAGATGGCCCAGATAGGGGTAGTGCTCTGTGAAATTCCTGCTTCACAGGAGGAGGAATGTCACCAGACTTTCAGAACTATATGACTTTGTTAATTTTCAAGAGGGAGAATATAACACTGTACCAGCTGTCCCTACTTCTGTTTCAATATAAAAGTCACCTCTGGAACAAAACCAGATGCTGAGAGGGATCCACTAGTATGTCCTCGCCACTGACAAGTCCTTACTTGGTGTGGGATTAAGAAGCAAGCCCTCCTGTCAGGCTGAGTCAATGGGCAGGATCTATTTCCAGTTCTTGTCCCCAGATGCTCGGAGTCTCTTGCCAAATACAATCCGTGCAGAAGCATCTGCTGGTCCAGATTAAGAGCTTTATAGTACCCAGGGAGAGAGAGCAGCAGACACTGCCCCAAAGTGAAGGAAATTGGCAGCTCTCAGGTTGTGTAGCCAAACCGTTTGTTAGCAGTAGGAAGAGGAGAGGCCAGTCCGGAGCAGCCCATGTCTCTTACGCAAGACTGGACGTTATTTCCAGACACTGTTTTGCCTGAGAATGAGGACTTCCTTGGGGAACTCTCTGCCTGGTACTTGACCTCCACAGCTCTGACCTCTTGCTGAGACTACTCACAGACAGGATAGAAAGAAGGGGGGCGCTGTGGGAGCCTGCAAAGCAAAGGAGCTTCTGACCCCAAAGCCTGGCTGAAGCCTCCTCCATGTGAGAGGCAAAAAAAAAAAAAAAAAAAAAAAAAAAAAAAAAATCACAGCACAATTGACAAATGTGTGAGGCCTTCCTCCCTTCCTGTCTACAAACCTGCAATTTTCTTAAAATCTCACCAGAAAACACTTTACAAGGAAAGGATATATACCAAACTCTTCTGTAGCCTTACCAGGTTCCGGTTTTACTTTATCAGATCTAATCCATCCAAGACCATTGGAGTCATCTATAACCTCACATATCAAAAAGTAAAAAGAGGGCCCAGAAGTAAAGACCCTTCCCAGCAAAGCCTGATGACCTAGGTGTGATTCCGGGGTCCCAAAGGGTGGAAGGAAAGAGCAGATTTTCACTAGGTACCTTCTGGCACATGAGTGTGCCCTGGTGCACATGTGCATACATTACACACAAAACAAAGAAGTTAAACGTAAAGAAAAAAATAATTTTTTTTTTTATTTTTTTATTTTTTTTGGTTTTCTGATACCTTCTCCTGGCCTCGGTAGGCACCCAACAAAAGGTGCCACTCACTCTCACAGATGCATAAACATAAATAAAAGTATTTTTAAAAATAATAAAATAAATTAATTTTTTCTTTTAATAGAAAGAAAGGCACCAAGACATGAACCACACCCATGAGTACCCTCATGAAGAGTTGCAGTTATCCAAAGGCTTTTGTAAACATAGATGTTTTCAATTTTGTTTTTCTTTTCCTTCCTTCCTTCCTTCCTTCCTTCCTTCCTTCCTTCCTTCCTTCCTTCCTTCCTTCCTTTCTCTCTCTCTCTCTCTCTCTCTCT
>NC_034602.1:95910758-95913663 GCF_900095145.1 Mus pahari | reverse complement strand
AAAAAAAAAAAAATTTACTATTATGTAAGTACACTGTAGCTGTCTTCAGACACACCAGAAGAGGGCATCAGATCCCATTACATATGGTTGTGAGCCACCATGTGGTTGCNGGGATTTGAACTCAGGACCTCTGGAAGAGCAGTAAGTGCTCTTAACCACTGAACCATCGCTCCAGCCCTTTCTCTTTCTTCCTTTCTTTCTTTCTTTCTTTCTTTCTTTCTTTCTTTCTTTCTTTCTTTCTTTCTTTCTTTCTTTTTTGTTTGTTTTTAGAGACAGGGTTTCTCTGTGTAACCCTGACTGTCCTGGAACTCACTTTGTAGACCAGGCTGGCCTCGAACTCAGAAATCCGCTTGCCTATGTCTCCCGAGTGCTGGGATTAAAGGTGTGCGTCACCACGCCCGACGACTTACCTAAGTTTATGTTGTGAAGCTGGGTTGTTAGAATTCTATCAAGAATTTTTTTTCTCTTTCTTTTTTAAAGATTTATTTATTTTATGTGTAAGAGTACACACTGTAGCTGTACAGATAGTTGTGAGTCTTCATCTGGTTGTTGGGAATTGAATTTAGGACCTCTACTCGCTCTGGCCAACTCTGCTTGCTCTGGTCGCTCTGGTTGGCCCTCTCATCGTGGCCCAAAGATTTATTTATTATTATAACTAAGTACACTGTAGCTGTCTTCAGACACACCAGTAGAGGGCATCATATCTCATTACAGATGGTTGTGAGCCACCATGTGGTTGGTGGGATTTGAACTCAGGACCTCTGGAAGAGCAGTCAGTGCTCTTAACCACTGAGCCATCTCTCCAGCCCTCTCAAGAATTTCTTTTGTTGTGATTAAAAAAAAAAACCCTCCATAACATTAGTTCCCGTCAGTTCTATAACTGAAGTACAAGTCATCTCTGAAATAGAATTTCATTTTGTTGCTCTGGCTGGCCTGAAATTTGCCCTGTAGACCAGGCTCACTTTAAATTCACAGAAATCCACCTACATCTGCCTTCTAAGTGCTGAGACAAAAGGTGTGCACCAATAGGTCCTGCATTGAAGAATGTCTTGAAACATACCATGAAGCTTTGTATGAGATTGTTCCTCAGGACAACATGAGGTTCAGAGTTAAGAATGAGACCATGTAGCCAGGCAGTGGTGGTGACTGCCATAGCTGATATAATTCCTCATGAGTCCATGTGTGTTTCGAGTTTCTCCCACTGTCTTTTTCGGAAACATCTTCCTGTTTGTCATGCACAACAGACAATTTGAGTGTGTGAGTGTCATTAATGGCTGCTGGAGATGTCACATTAACAAGTCTGCCCAGTACACTCAGAGGAGTCAAGGGAAGTCATCCTTAATACTTGCCCACCCCAGTTTTAGTCAGTGATGGAAGCATGGTCTCAAACTACTAGACTCAGTTGGGTATTCAAGTTCTATAGGTAAAGGCTAGATAATGAAGAGGCTCTTCAGAAGAAGAAGAAAGAATAAAGCTTTCATGTGACCAGTTGTCCTTTTTTATTGTGGCAAATGTGGTGATTTAAATGAAAATGGCCCCCAAAGGCTCACATACTTGCATGCTTAGTTCCCAGTTGATGAACTTTTTGGGAAGGATTAGGAGGTGTGGCCCTGTTGGAAAAGGTGTGTCCCTGGGGCACACCTTCTCCAACAGACCAGCATCTCTCTCTTCTCTACCTGCACCTGAGGATCAGGATGTAGCTCTTAGCTACTCCTTCAGCACCATACCTCCCTGCAGTCATGTTCCCTGCCATGATGATGATGGACTAATTAACCCTTTGAAGCTTGTCAGCAAGCCCTCAACTAAATGCTTTCTTTTATAAGAGTTGCCTTGGTCATTGTGTCTCCTTCATCACAGCAACAGAACAGTAATTAAGACAGCAACTTACTAGTTACACGTTTATTATTTGTATTTTGGGGGGTAGGCATTCACTAAATGGGCCTGACTAGTCTAGAACTCTCAGTGTAGATCAGGCTGGCCTCAAACTCACAGAGGTCCATCTGTCTCTGCCTCCTAAGTGCTAGGATAAATAGACCAATTAAGACAAAGTTTAATCAGCAAAATTATTTACTGTCTATCAATCATGTACATATCTGTCATCTATCAATCATCTATCTATGTGGTATGTTTGTTTATGTGTAAGTGTGGATGTGAGAGTGCCTGCTCAGACTGACCCCTGCCTTCCACCTTGTTGAGTCTTTGTTTGTTTTATCCTGCCTCCTTTCCCACCAGGAGTTTCTGGAGATTCTCTGCCTCTATCTCCCTTTATAAGTGCTAGGTTAAAGGCATGTGCTGCCACTGTCTGGTGATACCCTGCCTTATAAGCAGACATACAAAGAAACTGGACCATAGGGATGGCTCATTGGGTAAAAGTGCTTGTTGCACTAGCCTGATGACCTGAATTCAATTTCTTGAACCCACGTAGAAAGGGAGAACCTACTCCCCAAAGTTCTTCTTCGACCATTACATTCATGCCATAGCACATACTTGTATGCACATCAACATAGTAAATAAAAAATATATATATAAAAGTCAGGCATGGTGGCACACGCCTTTAATCCTAGTACCAGGGAGGCGGAGGCACGTGGTTCTCTGTGAGTTTGAGGCCAGACTCAGGTCTACAGAGCATGTTCCAGGACAGCCATGGCTGTTACATAGCGAACTCCTGTCACAGAAAATCAAAAATAACTATATAAGTATATAATAACAAATAAATTAAATAAATAATATAAAAAGAGAGAGAGGTTAAGAGCTGGAGAGATGGCTCAGTGGTTAAACTGCATGCTAGTCAAGAAAGAGGACCAGGAGCCGGGCGTGGTGGCACACGCCTTTAATCCCAGCACTCGGGAGGCAGAGGCAGGCAGATTTCTGAGTTCGAGGCCAGCCTGGTCTACAAAGTGAGTTC
>NC_034602.1:95906169-95910204 GCF_900095145.1 Mus pahari | reverse complement strand
ATTCTGGCTGTCCATAAACTTCTTTCCAGTACAAGCAGTAATTAAATACAGCATTATATATGCACATCCTCCAATATGGCCACACCTACTCCAACACCTCTTAATAATGTCACTTCCCATGAGCCAAGAATAGTCAAACAAAGCTCAATAGGCTTGTTCAAACATATGAGTCTATGGGGGCCATACCTAGCCATAGCATAATGAAAAATACATTTATTCCAACTTCAAAAGTTCCCATAGTCTATCATAGGCTTAACAATGTTCAGAAGCCCAAAGTTCAAAGTCTCTTCTGATATTCATTCAATCTCTTCACTGGAATTCCCTACAAAATCAAAATTAAAAAAGCAGAGAGCATACTTTCAACATCACAGGATATACATTACCATTCTAAATGTCATAGTGATGAAAACACTGGTCCAAAGTTGAGACCAGTAACCTGCTGGGCAAATTCCAAACTCTGCATCTCCATGTCTAGTGTCCAACTTTGTTGACTACCACACAATTCTTTCTCCTGGGCTGGTTCCACTCCCTGTCCGCAGCTTTCCTCAGCAAGTATCCCACAGCTTTGGCATGTCTAACATCTTGGGGTCTCCAAGGCAACTTCAATGTTACAGCTTTTTGTTCCAGTGTCTGGGGTCCACACATGATCTTCTGAGCTCCTCCCAAGGGCTTGTGTCACTTCCCTAGCTCTGCCCTCTGTAGCACTCTAGGATATGGACTCCTCCACTGCTGCTGCTCTTCTTGGTTATCCTCCCATGGCACGGGCATCTTGAATACACTGGGGTCTTCTGCTATAGCTAAAGTTCACTGATAGCCTTTCACAGGCTCTCTTCAAGGTGCCAAGCCTCAACTTCTTTGCTTGATCCCCTCAGTCCTGGGTTGTCAACTGCAACTGAGGCTGCACCTTCACCAATGGCCTTCCATGGCCTCTGATAGTGCCAAGCCTCAGCTGTTCTCGATGACCCTTTTATGCCTTCAAAAGCATGCCACATGGGGGACTCTTACACATTACCAAGTCCAGCTTCAGCACGAGGTATAACTTTGGCTATCTTTAGAACACTCTGTGCTCTCAGCAAAACACTTCCCAGAAGATTTTACCTCAGTGATACTGGTCTCTTCTTAATTCACCACTAATTTCTTAGTTCTAGATATCCAACATCAATTATCCAGTAACCCCTTCTATTCTTGACTCTAAAGTTAGAGCCACATGGCTGAAGCGGCCAAGTTCTGCTGCTTACTGGGGCTGAAAAATGGCCCCACTGTTGCCTCCTTTTAGCCTTGAAGCAGGCCTTTCCAGACCTCGCTGCCACTAAGCACAGGACCACCTGGGGTGGTACCTTCCAACTTGTCAAGCCGGTTCTATTGTCTACACTTGCCACTGCTCTTCAAAGCGTCGTCGCCACTGCCTGCTGAGAGACTCTTGAGATATTCCAGAGACAGCATCCTGAAGATCTGCCTACAGGCTCGCACCTGTACAGCAGGCTCCAAGAATGGGGTGGTGGGGGATGGGCCTCCCCCTCTATATAAGCTCAGAACATTATTAAACTTGGGGGCTTTGAGCAGAATACTTTTGTCTTAGCCTTCTGTCCTTGTTTGCCTTCTATTCTCTTTCAGCCCCAGCCTGCCTTTCAGGAAGTACCCGGTTCGGGTGTGGTTGCACTCACCCCGCTTGTTCTGTTACATCATTGCCAGCTTTCTGTCTTCCAACTCCCTAGCTGCCTAAGCTTGGCTGTCTTGGGGCTCGCTCTGTAGATTTGCCTCGAACTCAGAGATCTGCATACCTCTGTCTCCAGAATGCTGGGATTGAAGGTGCATACCACAGCACCCAGACCTAAGCCTTTCATTATCTTTTCACAAGACCTTTGTAAGTTCTAGCTTGTAGTTCATTTCAGATATAGTCAAGTTGACAACTGGGACTTGCCATCACAATCTACCTCTTGTCAATTTGACACATATCCCCTCATGTCTAAATGAAAATAACCAGGTCATAGTAGTGCCTAACATGATATAACATTGTCCTTTTCAACTGTAAACGAATAAACAATAAACAATAAGCTCAGTTGGGTGGGATCTTGCCTAGAGGGTTAGCTACATTCTACTTCCTGGTGCCCCTTTACTCTTTAAAGCATACATTTTGTATCTTTCCTTTTTTCAGCCTGCTTCACTTGTCCAGAATGATCCTCAGAAGAGTGAACCACAGGATAAAGTCTTAACCTAGGCTTTTTTGAGATTTCCTTTGTCAACAAAATTAATACTCTTTACCTTACCTCTAAGGAGATTCTTCAGACAAGGACAAAAAGCAGTCACATTCTTCATCAAAATATCACAAGATGATCTCTAGGCAACATACTAAAATTCTTTTCCTCTGAAACTGTAAGACCCCTCTCTCGGGGACCCCCCTCAGGTCACGGGAGTCAGGGTGTTCCATAGAAACATGATAGACAGACCGTCTTGATGCAAAAGCACGAGGCAGTTTAATGGCAGTTTAATGAATCTTTGAATTTTGAAACTTACTCTTTTAAGTTTACATTTCCAAACCTTGAATCTATATAATTTTCCCTTTCGAAACCTCATAAGCCAGGTCCCCAGAGTTCAAATCATCTCAGGACAACTGTCTTTCATATCCAAAGTCCCCAAATGTACATTCCTCCAAACAAAAGCATGGTCAGGCCTATCACAGCAAAAGTACTGTGCTATGCTAGGTATTAGAAATATAACAGTGAGGGCTGGAGGGATGGCTCAGTGGTTAAGAGCACTGGCTGCTTGCCCAGAGGTCAGTTCCCAGCAACCACATGGTGGCTCACAACCATCTGTAATGGGATCTGATGCTTTCTACTAGTGTGCCTGAACACAGCTACAGTGAACTCATATACATTAAATAAATAAATATTTTAAAAAGAAGTATAACAATAACTTAGAATTACTTTTAATTTTACTTATTTGTAAACATGGTACCATATATTGATACCAGGTGTCCAAAATGCTTTTCCCACTTCATAATAAGTTTCTTTTGATTATATCATCAATAGCAGTTTTTCAGTGTACTGGACACAATATGTTCTTAGTATTTGATGGTGGTAGTAGAAAAAAATGGAATTTATTTTTCATATTTTATTTGTGTATGTGTTTATTGGTTCTTGCCTTCTATCTTTGTGCTGGCCAGTTTTATGTCGTCTAAGAGCAGGGAACCTCATTGAGAAATGTCTCCTTAAGACTGGACATAGGCAAGCCTGTAGAAAGCATTTTTCTCAAATTAGTGATTGATGGGGGAGGGCCCAGCCCATTGTGGGTGGGGCCATCCCTGGGCTGGTAGTCCTGGGTTCTACAAGAGAGCAAGCTGAGCAAGCCAGGGGAAGCAGGCCAGTAAGCAGCACTTCTTCATGAACTCTGCGACAGCTCCTGCCTCCTGGTCCCTGCCTTGGCTTCCCTCCGTGGACTGTGATTCAGGATATGTAAACCAAATAAGCCCTTTCCTCCTCAGGTTGCTTTTGATCATGGTGTTTCCTCCCAGCAAAATAGCTCTAAGACAACTTTGTTGAGGGTCTCTTGTCTGCTGCTGCTGTTTTCTCAATATAAGGCTAGCAAGCCTATGGGGTGGTGGGTGGTCCTTCAGTCCCTGCCTCCCATCTTATTGTAGGGCTTCTGGGATTACAATGTGTGCCACTGAGTCTTTGTTTGTTTGTTTGGTTTTTGTTTGTTTGAGACAGGGTTTCTGGGTATAGTCCTGGCTGCCCTGGAACTTGCTCTGTAGACCAACCTATCTTCTAATTCACAGAGATCTGACTGCCTCTGCCTCCCCAGTGCTGGGATTAAAGGCATGAGCCACCACCACCCAGCCACCTGCTTTTTTTTTCACATGGGTTCCTGGACTAGAACACAGGCTGTCAGATTTGCATGGCTAGCATTTTGCCTGCCATGTTGACCTGATGCATATGAAAGACCCCCGAAGGGAGCCCCTCGCTCCAGTCTCGGGAAGGACGCGCACCCAGTAGGACGCTGAGACCTACTTGCTGTAAACACACGAGGAAGTTTATT
>NC_034602.1:95898900-95901200 GCF_900095145.1 Mus pahari | reverse complement strand
TCTCTCTCTCTCTCTCTCTCTCTCTCTCTCTCTCTCTCTCTCTCTAGTCTCATTCATTTCCCACTCCCTCATTGTTAGCAATCAAAACCATGGGTTCATGCACTGTATCACTGAGCTGCAACCACAGCCCTTGGGCTCTATTCTAATGGACTTCTCACTCCACAGCCTAATTCCCCTCCCCACCTTCTTTACCTTTCTTTGCCTTTCTTGCTTTCTCATTCTGAAGTTTCCAAGAAGCTCTTGATGGTGTCTACCTTCCCAAATCACTTCCCTACTTTAACCCAGGAGTCATGACTTCCAAGTCAGACCGGAAAGGTAAATAAACACTGGGGGATGGAGCAGGAAAACTGCTGAGAAAGATCGTGGCAAAATAGCAGGCCGAGCCCAGACACACTCCACAAAGGTGGCTGAGCCAGTTGGCGTATTAATTAAAGGTGTGGTCATATTCCCCCTATTCTCTCAAATATAGCCGAGGACGGCCTTGAATTCCCGATCTTTTGTTCCTGCTGCCTCACCTCCCAAGTGCTGGGATTTTAGGTTTGTGCCACCACACCAGGCTCTTGTAATCATACACCCTGACCTTGAGTCTCTTCCATTGTCCCTGCATTTACATCTCCATGATCTTACTATCCCATCACAGTCTAGATGTGGGGCACAAAAGGGAAGGGTAGAGGTTGAAACCTATCCAGAAAGAGAATAGCTGGAGCCAGGCTCTTCTCACTGCTTCTGTCCAGATGATCCTCTTTCCCCTTGACCCAGAACCCTCAGAACCACACAGACTTCTTCCAGCTCGTTCATCCCAAGGCTCACTGATGTAGTACTTGCCAGTTTCTGATCCTTCTGCCTTTTTGCTGTCCTTGACCTTTCTGTGCCCACCCTGTCTCTTCACTCATCATAAGTCCCCTGGTGAATCAAACTCACTCTTTTGTTCACTTCCTCTTTTCCTTACTGCCCTCTCTTTACTCTTATTTATTCCCTTGTAAATTTTGGTGACGGGAATTCTCAGCTTATTCTGAACCTATACCCTCGGTTGCTGATTGTGTTAGAAAAAATAACATCAACTTATCCCACTTAAACTCATGAGCTCTGGGCAGCGGGCACACCCTGCAAGCTCAGACTTTTTCTAGCCCCTTCATCTTCCCATCCAGACGACTACTTCACACCTTCTCTTCTCCTCCTTCAAACTCCCACTAACCTTTCCCACCTCTGTTTGGAAACACTACTTCCTCCGCATCTAACAGAACTGAAACCATCGGAATAGGAGTCCCAAAGGTTCCCTCCACCACCTCTATCCAACTGCACGCCTAGTAGTGTGTGTTCCCACACAGAGACCACCAGAACTAGATTCCAAGACAAAACCCCTCCAGAACACTACTCCAGCAAGCCTCAGAATAAATCAGAATAAGTCTCTTATTCTGTACTTTTTTCTAATTTTTTGTGTCATATGCATCAAGATAAATCTCTGCAATTTTTTCAATCTTTTTGGAACTTAGTTTTTGAAACATTCACAAAGGTATATAATGCATACTGACCACTCTCACCCCCACTAACTCCTATCTTCCTGTTACCTATTTATATCCCTTTCTCCTTCAGCCTTCTCCCTGCTCCCCTCTCTTTCAACACAAGGTTTCTCTGTGTAGCCCTGGCTATCCTGGAACTCATTCTGTAGACCAGGCTACCCTGGAACTCAAGAGATCTGCCTGCCTCTGCTCCCAAGTGCTGGGGTTAAAGGCAGGCACCACCATACTTCACTAAAATTCTGGAATTCTTTTTTTTTTTTTTTTTTAAAGATTTGTTTATTTTGTTTTTTAAGATTTATTTATTTATTTATTATATGTAAGTACACTGTAGCTGTCTTCAGACATTCCAGAAGAGGGAGTCAGATCTCATTACAAATGGTTATGAGCCACCATGTGGTTGCTGGGATTTGAACTCAGGACCTTCGGAAGAGCAATCGGGTGCTCTTACCCGCTGAGCCATCTCACCAGCCCTCTGGAATTCTTTTTTATTTTTTTTAAAGATTTATTTATTATTATAGTACACTGTAGCTGTCTTCAGACATACCAGAAGAGGGAGTCAGATCTCATTATGGGTGGTTGTGAGCCACCGTGTGGTTGCTGGGATTTGAACTCAGGACCTTTGGGAAAGCAGTCAGTGCTCTTGTGCGCTAAGCCATCTCCTCAGCTCAGTTCTGTAATTCTTTTTTTTTTTCACTTTTTTTTATTATTATTTTCTTTATTTACATTTCAAATGCTATCCCGAAAGTTTCCTATATCCCTCCCCCCCACCTCTGCTCCCCT
>NC_034602.1:95892459-95897585 GCF_900095145.1 Mus pahari | reverse complement strand
TCTCTCTCTCTCTCTCTCTCTCTCTCTCTCTCTCTCTCTCTCTCTCTCTCTCTCCCTCGAGTTTACCAATAGTCGATCGTTCAGCAGCAGCAGTAAGGGCGGGCTCAGGAGTACCTTCTCCAAGTGCGGCTGATTTTTTCAAGGCCGGTCTTGTGTTAGCAGTTGTTGTAAATTAATGACTGCAGCAGTTGTGCTGAGTCTAGAGGATGGTATTTTGCATCCCTCCATGCCATCTTCCAGTTTTCACACACGTTCTGCCCCTCTTCTGAGACGTTTCCTGACATCTAGAAAAGGTCATGTAACATGTCTTGTTTAGGGCTGAGCGCTAATGGTTGATTATTCTCAGTATCTTGTGCAGTCATGATCTCTGCATTCACGCATTCACTGTCATTAAAGGTACATAGTGACCTAAATCTCCCTGATTCAATGATTATTGCTCCAATATGGGGCTCCAGTTTTTAGGAAAACACCTCAGAAATGGTCTGTGCTAGCCATCTTCAACTGCTCTCCTCCCATTGTTCTTTCTTCCCCTTCTCCTCCCTTTCTGCTTCCCCTCTCTCCTCCTCTGCTTCTTTTCCTCTGCTTCCTCCTGTCTCTTCTTCTGCCCTCTCCTTCCCCTCTTCCTTTTAGAGGCAGGACTCATGAACACGAGGCTGATCTCAGATTCACTATGGCGTTGAGAATGGACTAGACCCTCATACTTCCACATCTACATAGTGAGACCTTGAGTGTATTGGGTGATGGGTGAGTTTTAGATCCATGCAGTTTATGTGGTGCTGGGAGTCAAACATAGGCCTCTGTATGTGCTAGGCAAGCATTCTTTTTTATTATATGTAAGTACACTGTAGCTGACTTCAGACACTCCAGAAGAGGGCATCAGATCTCGTTACGGATGGTTGTGAGCCACCATATGGTTGCTGGGACTTGAACTCGGGACCTTTTGGAAGAGCAGTTGGTGCTCTTACCTGCTGAGCCATCTCACCAGCCCCCGCTAGGCAAGCATTCTAACTGAGCCACATCCCCACTTCTTCAAATGTTCCCTTCCTCCTCATTGTTTTCTTTAAAAAAAAAAAACAAAAAACTTTTTTATCTATATGACTGCACACGCACACACGCACGCGCGCGCGCGCGCACACACACACACACACACACACACACACACACACACATGCACTTGCATGCCTGGTGCCCTCAAAGGCCAGAGACAGCACTGGATCTCCTGGAACTGGATTACAGATGGTTTGGGAGCTGCCATGTGGGTGCTGACAGAGTTCTTTAACACACTAAATCCAGTGGTCAATTCCTTACTACGGCATTCACTCCTCGTTGATATACTAGCTTAATTTGGCTCTCGGGCCACCTTACTTCTTAACTGGCTTGTTCCTTGCTCGCCTCCCTTAATTTGCATTATACCCAGGTCTTCATCCTTGATTCACCTCTATTTACACTTCCCCCTCTACAAATGAATCTAGTTTGTAAAACCTCGCTTCAATGCCATCCGAAAATACCAATAACTCCTGGGTATCTGTAGTGTGCAATGTTTTCCTTTATCCCATACTCACGTGTACACAATCGCCTACTCAAGATTGCCAGGAGAGCTGAATATGGTGGTACAGAGTTGCAATTCCAGCACTTGGGAGTAGAGGCAGGAGGACTGGGAGTTCAAGGCCAGCCTGGCCTATATGCATCCTTGATTTTAAAAAAACCGAACCCCCAAACCCAGACACCACTTTAATTCCAAATGCACACTTAAATGTAACATGAGCAAATACTCTTAATCTTCTCCTTCTAGCCAACTGTCTGTAGTTTTGTCCACCCCTCACTACCCCATTGCCCTGAAGGTCCCACTATGTAGCACTAGCTGGCATGAAACTAGCTATATAAACCAGGTAGGTCTTGAACTCACACAGATCTGCTTGCTACTACCTCACCTGGCCTTGGCCAGTTTTATTTTATTTAATTTTGAGCTGGGCTGAGGCTGTCCTTGAATTCCTGATCTGTTTACACCTCCCAAGTACTATGATTGTGAGCATGTCACCACAATTGGCTCTTACCAGACTTCTCTATAGTCATTGTGTTTATTATTTATTGACTGTCTTCTCATCTCCAAAATGTAATATTCATAAAGTTAGGAATTCTGCCTGCTTTGTCTTTTTGTGTATACAGCAAAAAAGTTTGAACAGTGTCTGGGTGCTAAGAAAATACTTATTGAGGAGCTGGAGAGATTGCTCCGTGGTTAAGAGGGCTTTTTGCTGTTTGAGTTTGGTTCCCAGCACCCAAGTTGGGCAGCTTAAAACCAACTGAATTCCAGCCCCAGGTGTTCTGATGCCCTCTTTTAACTTTTATAAGCAAGCACACAAATATGGCAGACATACACATATAAATAATAAAATCTTAAAAAAAAAAACCAAACAAACAAAAACTAAAGGAAACCAGTAGAATCTGTTCTTTCCCCCCTTTCTCCGTCTTCCTTCCCCTACTTCATCTGTCTCTATCTTAAGTAGCTCAGGTTGGCCCTGAATACCTGATCCTGTTTACACCCCCCAAGTGCTGGAATTACAGGCATGAGTCACCATGTCCAGCTCATATTTACTTTTATTTTCGAAATTACTTAAGTCATTTAATTAAAAATGAAAGTCAGTGGCTAATGCACTTATTTGCAAGTAACAAAATATTATTCAGGTTAAAAAACCTGTCTCCAGTAACTGAAAGCACTAGAAACATACTTAGTGGGCATTACGTTAAAGTACGGTATAACAAGGAAAAAAATGAAGCAGGACCTGCATCTCCCTGCATTGAAGTCACTCAGATCAATAGCTGTGCTCCTTCCAGGGTGGGTCCTTCTCCCTTATTTGGTCATCAGTGTCAACAAAAGAAAGCAACGCCTTGAGGTGTATGGCCTTAACTGAGTTGCTCTGCTACATCCTAGAAGGTCTCCTGCCTTCAGAACTGTATTTATCCGGCATTTATTTAGTTATGTATTTAACTTTTGAATCATGATTCTGTGGTAGAGGCAAGAAAACTCTGAAGCTGTTTTGCAAACAACGCGAACTTCAAAAAGTCGAAATGGTAAAAAAGAAAAAGAAAAAAAGAAATAAAAGAAAATTGAATTAAATTGAAGGTATGTAAAGCGGCGAAGTGTCTGGAAGGCCATGCAGAACTGAGCGGGAAGGAGTCCCTTCCTCCCCTAGATACCGGTGGTCGCGTCTCTCCCGAGAGCCTCCTTTCCCTGGAGAGGATCTATGAATTGTTGGTCGCCTAGGAAGCAGCTCCAAGCATCCACAGAATTTCGGTGCAATTCGCTCGCACTCGAAACGGGGTCCAGAGCACGGACAGCGGGGCTCCGCGCATCAAGCCGCAAGCCTGTAACAGTGAAGCGGGCGCTTCACGGAGCCCACGCTTTGCGCACCCCCGTGCTGCTCGCGCCCGCCTCCGCCGCACCCCTCCCCCGTCCGCGCCTCCCCTTTAAGCACCGAGGCGCAGGCGGATTTGTGTCGGCGGACGCGAGGCTCGACTCCCCTTTATGGCGGAGCCCCGCGCTCGCGCCTTGAGGACCGCCGCGGCTGGCGCTGGGGGTGGGGTTCTGCGCGCAGAGCCGGCCTCCGCCACCCGCCGCCCTCGCCGCAGCGCGGCCCCGGGGAGCGCGCGCCGGGGGCGGGCCGTGGGCGGGCCGGCGGGGCAGGGGCGGGGAGGCCGGCGGGCGGCCGCGCTCGGGTCCGCCTCCGACTGCGGCGCGGCGGGGCGATGTGAGTGCCATGGCGAGGAGTCTCTGCGCGGGGGCCTGGCTGAGGAAACCCCATTACCTCCAGGTAGGCCGGCCGCGGCCCCGCCACGCGCCACGCGGGACTCCGCGCCCCGCCGCCTCCTGCGGACCGGCACCTGGCGGCGCGCCCTCCCAGCCCCGGTCCCGCTCCTCGGGCGCCGCCCCAGCCCTGCGCCCCTCTGAGTCCCGGCCCCGGACGCGCCGCGGTCCCTCCTCTGCGTGCTCTCCCGCTTTCCCCAAGGGCCCCCCTCGACCT
Organism: Mus pahari; assembly: GCF_900095145.1. NCBI lineage: Eukaryota > Metazoa > Chordata > Mammalia > Rodentia > Muridae > Mus > Mus pahari. The sequence goes on along the minus strand of NC_034602.1, from coordinate 95,893,566 downwards.
GCCATTCCTGACTCTGTGTCTGGGGTAGGAAAGGGTGGTGTGTCATTCCTCCCTGTTCCACAGAATCGTGACCGATTGTCATACCAGTGGTTCCCCAAGTCCCAGCCAGCGGCTGTGCCTCGTGCAGATCCCCTGGGTTTGGTGTTCTCATCACATCTCTGGTTTAAATGGGAGGGAGGAATAGGCAAGCTCGATCGAGGCGATGCTTTGCAAAAAGGGGATGGTGACCATTGTGGGGCTCTTCACTCAGCCCGCCAGCAATGCGAACGCAATTCTCAGTCACGTCGTGTGTACTGTTGCCGTGTTAATTTTTCATGATTTTTGTTCCGCTGTCAGTAGGCTTTAGAACCCTCCTGCTGCCTTGGTGCACTGTTTGGTCACCAGGGGGACCTAGTAGACGGCGTGAGTAGCTGAGCACAAATCCATAGCTCAGATGGAAAAACAACTACAAATCAATGCCTCTCACATTGACAGTATTGTTATATGTCTCCAGAGGACACTGCTTACATTAAAAGGCCTGATGACATGGGACGAGTATTTTAGGTCAGCTGTTGGTGTGCTTCTTACGAGTATGAAAAAAACAAAGTTGAGGAGAAACCATTACTGTCCAAATAAATCTTCTATTTTAATTTGAAATTTGCATGTGTAAGTCATTACTTCGAAGCAAGTGAAACCCAGATTGAGTCTGACTTGACAACTCATGATTTTAAGGGTGTAAGACTGAATGTTTGTAGCAGCGCCACCAGAAATAGTTGTGCCTTGAGTACCAGTATTAGAACCTGGGCTAGTGTTCCACCCCCTACCCCCAGGGTAAAGTATTTTGGCATGTTTAAAATCTTTGAACTTAAACTACTTAGCTTTTCTATTATTAATTTTCTAGAATTGGTAGAGTTTTAGGCTTTAGTTTTGGCTTCAAATGTTTTCCACAGATGTGAACACAATCTTTGGCGCTATAACTGTAGAGGGGTTTTCTGATTTGGTTAAGGTTAGAATTTAAGAGTTCTGGGTTCAACCGGGCGTGGTGGCACACGCCTTTAATCCCAGCACTCGGGAGGCAGAGGCAGGCAGATTTCTGAGTTCGAGGCCAGCCTGGTCTACAAAGTGAGT
>NC_034602.1:95887959-95892419 GCF_900095145.1 Mus pahari | reverse complement strand
TGTCTCGAAAAACCAAAGGAAAAAAAAAAAAGAGTTCTGGGTTCAATCCCCAACACCACACAAACAAAATTAGTTTTACAAATAGTAGTTATGCTTACATTGATGACAAACGCAGCGTGTTTCTTACTTTCTGAATTTGCATCGTTATCAATGATCAAATTAGGGTAAGCTTGCTAGTGGGCTAATATTAAGATTATTAAATTTTTAAAATGTTTAAACTATTTAAATACCAGCACTTGGAAATCAGGTCTCTGAGTTTGAGGCCAGCATAGTCTACATAACAAGTTCTAGATTAGTGATGGCTACATAGAGAAATTTTGTCTCAAAAAATTTTAAAGGTAAACTTAAGATTTCTTTTAAAAGACAAATTCTCATGTGACACAGATTGACTTAGAACTATCGAGGTAGCTAAGGATAACCTTGAATTTCTGATACCCTTGCTTTTAAGAGCTTGTGATTGCAAGGGTATATATGAATGGCACAATTCAGAGTCCAGTGTTGTTCCTGAGGGGCCTTCTCCCTGGCTTTTTTGAGACAGGGTCTCCAATAGAACTCTCCAAATAGGCCAGTGAGTCCCAGGAATCCCCCTGTCTCTATTTATTCAGGTCTGAGATTGCAAGGATGTACAAATCTGGACGTCAAGTGCTTGGAGAGCAAGCCCTTTACAGTCTGAGCTAATTCTGTAGCCTTTTTTTTCTTCTTCAAAGTTATAGGTCATGCCTAGCATTAACTTAGTATTAGCTAAATTTGATTTGTCATAGAGAGGGTTTCTTGTGCACTGTCTTTTGGCAAAAGAAAATAAAAAATTTTCCCTTTAACAGCCTGTGTATGTTAGAACACACACACACACTTTTTGAGACCAAGTCTCAGTCTTGCACAGGCTGGCCTTGAATTCCCAATCTGCCTGTTTCTGATCTTCCTGTTTCTACCTCCCAAGTGTTTTTCTTTAGCTCTGGTTGTCCTGGTACTCACTCTATAGACCAGGCTGGCCTTGAACTCAGAGATCTGCCTACCTCTGCCTCCCAAGTGCTGGGACTAAAGCATGCGGCATCTCTCCCTCCAGGTACATTTTAAGTTACAGAGAGGCTGTAATCATTGAACAGGTACAGGAGATACTCATACCGTTGTGGGTAGGGAAACAGCAAGGTGGATTTATTTCCAAGAGGAGGAGAAAGATAAATGGCCTGGAAAGTTTTTGGAACCAGTTTTATATACTTGGCAGTTGTTCTTGTTTGTCTCAACTGGGTGGGGCCAAAGGTCACTTATGTCCCTATTTAGGCCTTAGAGAGTTTAAGTTTCTTTTTCCCTATTTTTTTCTTAGTATATTTTTTCTCTAAATTTTCTCATACAATATATTTTGATTATATTCCCCCCCCAGCTTCTCTCTACCTCTCTGTCCACCCAACTTAATGTTCTCTCTTTCAAAAAGCCCTCAAAAAAAAAAACAACAAAGATTAAAACAAACAAAAATAAGACAAAAAAGCCAAAACAAACTAAACAAGCAAAACAAAATGAAGACATTTTTTATTTTATGTATATAAATGTTTTGCCTGCATGTGTATGTATGACATGTATGTGCACGCTGCCTGTGGCAGATAGAAGAACACGCCATATCTACTGAAACTGGAGTTAACATGTGGTTGTGAGCCACTATGAGAACGCTGGGAACTTAACCTGGGTCTTTTTTTCAAGAGCAGTGAGTCCTTGTAACCCAGGAGCTATGTCTACCCCGTTTCCCATAATTTAGAAGGGGAAACTTAATATTTTGACTTGCTTGTCAAGGACCTTCACTCACAGAATTCCCATCAATCCAGATGTCACTGGTAGTTACTGCCACTTCTAGAAAATTAAGCATTTTGAGCTAGTTAAAAACAAAACAACTGGGCACACACCTTTAATTCAGCACTCAGGAGGCAGAAGCTGGTGGATCTCTGTGAGTTCAAGGCCAGCCTGGTCTACAAAGAGAGTTCCAGGACAGCCAGGGTGACACAGAGAAACCCTGTCTGGAAAAACAAAACAAAACAAAACAACAAAACGCAGAACAAACAAAATACCAGCAAGTCTCCTCTCCTCCCCACAAAAACTTAGTATTTTGTAATTAATGCTATAATTTCCTCTATATCCTATAACTGGGATTTGTGAGTACCTAACCTCTATGGTTACCTTAGTTGATATAACCAAGAGGTTCTATTGCTTGTGAAGAAAAGAACTTAGGTGTGGTATCCATATAGTAAAATACTATTTAGTAGTAAAGACTGAAATAGAGTAGTTACTTAGAGTTGGGTGGGAAGAAAGAGTGGTTACTAATGGGTAGGTTTTGAGAAGAAGGGGATGAGAAGTACTTGCATGACTGCATATTACCTAACAATATACTTAAAGGCATGTGTTCTGTAGTACATGGATTACATACAGTTCAGTAAAACAGCAAGGAGTGAGGGAAGCAGAAAGGGAAGTGATGAGTTGAGCTGACTCTATGGGCATAAACCTTGCCCCTCCCCCCTTATAGCTTTCACCAGTGCCAGCTCTTTGGTGTAGGGAATTCTTGCTTCCAGGGCAGCAATGCAAGCACAGTGTGCAACCTCTCTGAATAAGTTAGCCAAGCTGCATGTACCTGAGTACCAGTTTTCCCATATCAAGGCATCATTCTCAGAGAAAGCTAATGTTATGCCAGTATCCTTTACCACTGTTTTGTTGAAAAATAACCCTGGAAATAACACTCTTTGGATGTGCCAAGTGTTGTAGCATAGTGAACCGAGTTAGAGTCTTGACTTGGTTCATTGCTCTGTCAACCAGCTTAAATAAACAACTCTTAATTACAGTTAGAGCAGGAATGTCTCAGGACTCTGCATTGAACCTGCAGTGTTTTTAACAGTGAGTTATCTACAAATTAGGATCTGCTTTTGTTTGGGGTTTACTACAATTGAGGGAGGGTGACAGATGACACAGTAGCCCTGTAATTTGTTGGCTTTAGTGTAAAATACCTGCTTTCTTCTATCATTAAGCCCTGGAAGAATGAAAGACAGTTTGTGGTAATTTAATATGCTTAGATTATGGGCTGGTGAGATGGCTCAGTGGCACCCGACTGCTCTTCCAAAGGTCCAGAGTTCAAATCCCAGCAACCACATGATGGCTCATAACCATCCATAACAAGATCTGACGCCCTCTTCTGGAGTGTCTGTAGACAGCTATAGTGTACTTACATATAATAAATAAATAAATCTTAAAAAAAAAAAGATTATATACATTCTCCATTTCAGCCATTCTGGTCATACTGTGCAACATAGAAAAAGATTGTACAATTATAATGAAATTTGAGGTCTAAGCTGTCTTCCTTTGAAGGTTTTCAAGCCTTTTAGGTAGATTTTTCCCCCCAGACAGGGTTTCTCTGTGACGCCTTGGCTGCCCTGCAGCTTGCACTGTAGACCAGGCTGACCTCACAGAGATCTGCCTGCCTCTGCCTCCCGGTACTGGGATTGAAGGCGTGTGCCATCACCACAACCCAGTGGTAGTAGTTTTAAATTTGGGGATGTTCTTTCCAAAATAAGTGCATTTTTAATATCTGTTCAGTCAGGGCTGTCATGAATGAATGGATAGACATTTTTTGTTGTTGTTGTTCTTGACTCTTTGAGAGAGTTCCCCCTATGTAGCCCTGGCTGGTCTGGAACTCTCCATATGCATCAGGGTAGCCTTGAACTTGTGGCAGCCCTCCTGCTTCTGGGATTACAGGTATATACCATCACATCTATCAATGGCCTGCTTTAGACTTTGGAACCTACTCAACATTTGACTGTTGGAACTTATTAAACATTTCTTTTATTGTTTGTATTTTGAGATAGAACTGTAGTTTGTCTGTTCTTGGTCTTTCTTCCCTCAGTTCCCAAGTACTGGTATTATAAGCATGTCACCTATTATTTAAACTTTCTAATACCTGAAATTTTGACTTCTATTAGTACCATTTTCCAAACAGTTTGTGTGTGTGTGTGTGTGTGTGTGTGTGTGTGTGTGTGTTTTAATATGGATATTTTGTAGAATTTAGTTTAGGGAGAGTTATTAACATATCAGTGGTAGCTGTTACAATGTTGACAAATGCTAGAGTAAAAGTAAGATGGTCTCTGAATGTTGGAGTAGGTGGTTCTGTATTCCCAAAAGGTGACAGAGGGAGAAACCCATGTATTGACCTTTGCCTGAAATGAAATCTCTAGAGCTATAATTAGCTCTCTGAAGTTGTGAGTGTACAGAGAATGTGCATGACTGATACTGCTTTAATTTAATTGTTTGCCTGCAGTCCCAGGATTTAGGAGGCCAAGGAAGGAAGATTTGAGAATTGTAACCTATCCTGGGCTACCTGGTGTAACATTGTCTCAAAAAAAAAAAAAAAAAAAAAAAAAAAAAAAAAAAAAAAAAAAAAAAAAAAAAAAAAAAAAAAAAAGAAATGAATCAAAAAGAAACAAAATTTAAAC
>NC_034602.1:95882067-95887921 GCF_900095145.1 Mus pahari | reverse complement strand
TACTGCTTTAATTTAATTGTTTGCCTGCAGTCCCAGGATTTAGGAGGCCAAGGAAGGAAGATTTGAGAATTGTAACCTATCCTGGGCTGAGAGGTGGAATAGTCAAAGTACGTACACACACACACACACACACAAAAAAAAAAAAAAAAAAAAAAAAAAAAGAAAAGAAAGAAAGAAATGAATCAAAAAGAAACAAAATTTAAACATAGAAGTAGCTTGTAGCTATTTGACATTACCATGCTTCTTGAGAACCATAAATGATTAATTTCGTAGCAGTTTTTCCAAACTTACTGACTTGAAAACTGCTTTTATGTGCATGGGTATTTTGTGCATAGTACCTGCAGAGGCCAGAGACAGCGCTGGATCTCCTGAAACTAGAGTTACAGATGGTTTGTTAGCTACCAGTTGGGTGCTGGGAATTGAACTTAGGTCTTCTAAAAAAGCAGTCAGTTTTCTTAACTGCTGAACCATCTTTCTAGCCTTCATAGTCCCTTTGTTGTTGTTTGTTTGTTTTTTGATATAGGGTCTCAATATTTAGTTCTGGCTGTTTGAAACTCACTATGTAGACTAGGCTGATCTTGAATTTACAGAGATTTCCCTGTCTCTGCTTCTGGTGCTGGGATTAAAGGCATATGCCACCACATTCAACAACTTAAATATTTTTAAGTGTACCCTATGCACTTTGAGTGTATCAGACCTATAAAACCTTTTCACTTTGCAAAGTTGAAACTCCACCCATTGAAATTCTCCCTATTTCCTTCTAGTCTCTGACCCCACCCTAGTCCTTGGTAACCACATCCTATTTTCTGTTTCTATTAGTTTGACTCTCTTAAAATATCTCGTGTAAATAGAACCCTGCAGTATTTTCCACCTCGTTATCTCCTCTCCTGTTGTCCCTTCCTCTCCTTTGCTCTTTCTTCTCCAGTTCCTACCCTCCACTTCTTTCCTCCTCTCCTCTCCCTTCTCCTCCTTCCTCTTTCCCTCTCTCCTTTCTTTAAAAACAAAACAAACAAAAATATTAATAGCACACCCCCTCCCCTATGTTTACCCCCTCTCTCAAGACAGGGTTTCTTCACTGGTAGCTGTGGCTGTCCTGGAACTCAGTCCATAGACCAGGCTGGCTCAAACTCAAGAGATCTGCCTGCCTCTGCCTCCAAGTGCTGGGACTAGCTATGTTCATACCACCATCCAGCTTAATGCCTTTTTGTGTAATTAGAATAACTAGTATTTTAGTTAGTGCATAGAGTAATAGGCTCATTGTGACATTTTCATCTTTGTCATGTGTATGATTGTGCTTTGTTCATATCCTTGCCTCCATCACCCATGTCTTCTCTCTCCTCATTTTCCTTTTCTGCCTCTTAAATAGTGGTATGTGTTTCTATAATCTGAAACTGAGAAAAAAATGTGCAATACTTGATCTTCCCTCTTTAGTTCCCCTCTCCTTCCTTCTAACCCCTTCCTTCCTTTTAATTATATTCACATCTTATGTATATTCAAATATTTAAATCTAGATCTACATATAGAGAGAATGCATAGTGTTTATCTTCCTGGTTTCTTAGTAAATCTTCATACTATTCTTCATAGCAGTTATACCTTTTCCTCCATATTCCTGCCAATGGTGTGCAAGGACTCCAGTTCTTTCATATTTAGCATTTGCTGTTTTCTGTTTCTGGATTGTCACCTATCTTGAATCTTTCCCCATTTCTTCTAGGGTTCATCTCTAATTATACGAGAAAGTGATGTGCCCCAATTCTGAAGAGTGCATTTGCTAAATAACACATGAATGCACCATAGCCTTTTGTTCTGCTGGCTGGCCTAGCAGAATAGCCTGCTTTACGGGTACAGAGGCACCCTCCCGCCTTGTTTTAGCAACATCTTCCCCAAGGTGCAAATCTGGCTGGGCCTCCCTCCTTTGTATTTGTACTTCAGTGGACTGGCTTTCCCCCTCCTAGTGGCCTTCCTTTACCCCTTCCTTTACCTCAGGAGGCCTGGTTCTGTGGAGAACATGGCCCTTTGTTCCAGCAGTTCTGAGAAACTTGACTGATCCAAACATACTAGCGTGCCACTCACTCTTCATGTCTTCTCAGTCCTTTCCTCTTTGCTTTAAATTAGTTTTAATTTTTCTTTTGTAGTGTCGTGGATTGCAGCAGGTGCATGTGCATGCTAGACAAGTGCTCTGCCCCTTAACCGCTTCCCCAGTTCTAGCGATCCTCTTCATCCTGTAGAGCACTTCCTCCGCTGAGCCTTTATATCTGCTTACCTGGTTTATTCTCACTTAACTTTTTTTTTTGTTTTGTGTTGTTTTGTTTTTCGAGATAGGGTTCCTCTGTGTAGCCCTGGCTGTCCTGGAACTCACTCTGTAGACCAGGCTGGCCTCGAACTCAGAAATCCGCCTGCCTCTGCCTCTGGAGTGCTGGGACTAAAGGCATGCACCACCATGCCCGGCCTCACTTATCTTTTAAGTCTCAACTCAAAGAGGAAGTGACCTTTGAACATCCCTCTCTAGGACCTCCAGATGTTGCTGCCTCTTTTGCTTGTTTCAGACTCTAAGCAAATGATAGCCAGCACCTGTGTCTCTTACGAGATACTGAAGCATCATGGGATTTTCCTATCTTTTCTCAAAGGTGTGAGCTGCTTGAGAGCTGAAATGTCCATTTCCTCTATGTCTCCTATGCCTGGCTCAGGGTTGGTGGCCAATAAATGTTTGTGGGGTACAGTGAATGTGCTTAAATGTTTATAGAGATATGGAGGGTTTTTTCTGGGGAATTGGGCCAGGAGTGTTTTATTTGTTCATTTGCTTGTTTGAGAAAGGGTCTTGCTGTATGTATACCTGGCTGTTGTTGCTGAGATCACACAAGCACCTCTACAGCTGGTTCATGGTATAGAGTCTTATGGAACCGATTAGATAGATAGATTAATCCCTTATGTGAAAGAATGTGTACACAGTAAGTAAAAGCACACAACTTATCGTATCCTAAAAGCCCTAAGTGCCTCTTGCCACTATTGTCTGACCTGCTTTAAACCTAAAGCCTGTCTGGTGGCTATACTTCTAACTGATAACTGCATCTATTGCAGTGAATAGATACCATGACCACAGCAACTCTTATAAAGGAAAACTTTTAATTGGTTCATTATCATCATGGCAGGAAGCATGGAGGCACACAGGCAGACATGGTGCTGGAGATATAGCTGAGAGTTCTACATCCAGATCAGCAAACAACAGGAAGAGAGGGAGAGAGACAATGGGCCCGACTTGAGCATTTGAAACCTGAAAGCCCACCCCAGTGACACACTTCCTCTAAAAAGGCTACACCTACTCCCCCAATGGCATACCTCCTAATAGTGCTGTTCCCTATGAGCTTGTGGGGGCCATTTTTATTCAAACCACCATGCTGGCCTTGACTCCCAGAGTTTCACCTGAGTCCTCCATGGTCATATAAACAATACACTTGATTTTAACTTTTCATTACATTTTTATTCAGATATAGTTGTGTGTATATGTGTGTGTGGTTGCATACGTGCTATAGCATGCACATGCAGGTCAAATTGTTGCAGGAGTTGGTTTTTTTCCTTTGATTTTTTTCCATGAAACAAACATGAGACCTATAGACTAAAGCTTGTAGTTATCACCTGAGGTAGCAGGCCTTAGCAGTTCCTCTGTCATTAAGCACACTATTAGGAGAATTTTTCCCTTCTCAGAGAATTCCCACAAATTTGCCACCTGGAAAGAAAATGTGACATTTGCAAATTGCCTAGGTTTGGTTGCTTTTTGACATATATATTAGAGAATAATGGCTAGCCCTAATAAAATGCAAGTTATGCTTGAGAGCATTATGAACTTTCTCCCATGAGTTTCTTACTGAATGATTGCCTATGCTCAACCCCTGATGCAGTTTTTCCATTATCTGCTCCTCAAGTCCACATGACCTGGGCTCGTTGAAAAGCATCAAGCCATTTGCATAATGAAAATGACTCTCACCTCCAGAGAAAGAGGAAAGAAAGGTGGAACTGGTGTCGGTTGATTCTGTGTGTCTTTTAAAAAGGCAAAGTTGATGGTCCTAGCATCCTGCAATTTATGTCTTGAGACCCAACATAATCATTGTTTGTTGTGGCCTAAGATAAAAGAAATCTTTAATTTTAGTGTTCCCTAAAATGCGATTCTATAAATAGTATTCAGTGCAGACCTAGTTTGTATGTTTCTCTCTCTCTCTCTCTCTCTCTCTCTCTCTCTCTCTCTCTCTCTCTCTCTCTNTCTCTCTCTCTCTCTCTCTCTCTCTCTCTCTCTCTCTCTCTCTCTCTCTCTCGGGTTAGGATAATGACTCTTGGGCTCCCAGGCTCCCACCATTAATAACGACTGGATACTTTTCTTACATACTAGAAGTTCATCATCGGGGCACTGGCTGTCCTGTTGTAATGTGTTTTCTTTTGGGGGGTGGGATGGGTTGTTTTTTGTTTTTGTTTTTAACAAACAAACATACAAGGTATTTCTTTGTTAGTTCAGGCTGGTCTGAAACTCATGAATGTAGCCCAGGCTAGACTCAAATTCATAACAGTCCTTCCTCAGCCTCGTGAATGAGAGTAAAGGACTACACCACCATACCTGACTTTTCTTTAATTAAAAACAAATGCCCTGTGCTGCAGCACACTCTGCCCAGCTCACTCTTTCAGTGAACTTAGTAAGTATAATTTTTTTCTAGGTGTTATCTTTTTTCTTCTTTCTTTTTTGTTTTCTTAAAGATTTATTTATTTTAATTTATGTATATGAGCGTACTATAACTGTGGATGGTTATGAGCCATCATGTGGTTGCTGGGCATTGAATTCAGGCCCCGCTCACTCTGGCACAGAGATTTTATTTATTATTATATCTAAGTACACTGAAGTTGTCTTCAGAAAACCCAGAAGAAGGCATTAGATCCCATTACGGATGGTTGTGAGCCACCATGTGGTTGCTGGGATTTGAACTCAGGACCTTCGGGAGAGCAGTCAATGCTCTTAATCGCTGAGCCATCTTTCCAGCCCTTCTAGGTGTTTTCTAATCGACTTGATTCTATTCCCCTACCCCCCCCTCCCCCGGCACAGCATGCCTTTGTCATAGTGCCATTTTCTTTTCTGTACTCTTGGTTATATTTTATGTTTTGAATACCCCCTTTTAACAATTAGAACCAATACCCCCCCTCCCTCACTCTCCAGACCCCATGGATTTTCTGGGCTTACAACACCTCATCTTCTTGGGAGTCCTTTTTTTCCTCTGGGTTGGACTCACAGTTTTCAGGATCCTGAGTTTTCTTCTGTCCTGGTTTATGTTTTCATCTTACTGGAACAGTAATCCTGAAATAAGTTCCAAAGAAAGCATGTGAGGGAAGTGAATTTCTTATATTCTACTTCCTATTTATTATTGAGTTGGGTGTAGAATTTGGAGCCGAAAGTAATTTTTTTTTTTTCTGAAAAACTGAAAACCTGGATCCTTGTCTTGGCCAAGGGGCCAGTTTGAGTCTCAGCCCTTTGTATGTGACTTCTATTTCTTTTTTTCTTTTTCTTTTTTGTTTTTTTGTTTTTGTTTTTGTTTTTTTGTTTTGTTTTGTTTTGTTGTGTTTTTCAAGACAGGGTTTCTCTGTGTAGTCCTGGCTGTATTGGAACTCACTCTGTAGACCAGGCTGGCCTCGAACTCAGAAATCCTCCTGCCTCTGCCTCTCAAGTGCTGGGATTAAAGACGTGCTCCACCACTGCCTGGCTTGGCTTGGCTTGGCTTGGCTTGGCTTTTCTTTTCTTTTCTTTTCTTTTCTTTTCTTTTCTTTTCTTTTCTTTTCTTTTCTTTCCCTTCCCTTCCCTTCCCTTCCCTTCCCTTCCCTTCCC
>NC_034602.1:95878348-95881902 GCF_900095145.1 Mus pahari | reverse complement strand
CACTGGAGAAGAGGGTGTCAGATCTTGTTACGGATGGTTATGAGCCACCATGTGGTTGCTGGGATTTGAACTCCAGACCTTCGGAAGAGCAGTCGGGTGCTCTTACCCACTGAGCCATCTTCACCAGCCCGTCTTTTTTTTTTTTTTGAGATAGGTCTTACCTTGTAGCTTTGGCTGACCTAGAACATATATCAGGCTGGCTTAGAACTCGCAGGGATTTGTCTACTTCTGCCTCCCAAATACTGGGATTGAAGGTGCGTGCCACCATGCCTCTCATCCCTTTGGGTAGTAAAACTTAGAACTTTCCTACTTCAGCTCCAGGGTATGCTGACTTAACCTCTGCTTCCTCTTTCTAGGGCTTTGTCAGATCGCTTGTCTCTTGGATTGGTTCCTTGTGTCTCGTGTACTTTATTGTGGCCATATTTGTATCATTTTCCATAAGTTGTCAAAAAATAACTTGAAGAGGAAAGGGTTAAAGGCCGCTGTGAGGGAAGCCAGGGCTGGAGTGCAGGGGAGAAACCTGAGGGAAGCACTGGGGCAGACAGCCTGGAGGAACAGCCCTTACTGGATTTGCTCCTGCCCTCCTGGCCTGCTCAGCTTCCTTCCTTCACAGTCCAGGTCCAGTTGGGTAGGGGTGGCACTGCCCACACGGGCTGCACCCTCATGAATCAGTTAGTGATTAAGAAAATGCTCCATGGGGGCTGGTGAGATGGCTCAGTGGTTAAGAGCACTGACTGTTCTTCCAAAGGTCCTGAGTTCAAATCCCAGCAACCACATGGTGGCTCACAACCATCCGTAACAAAATCTGATGCCCTCTTCTGGAATGTCTGAAGAAAGCTACAGTGTACTTACATATAGTAAAGAAAGAAAGAAAGAAAGAAAGAAAGGAAGGAAGGAAGGAAGGAAGGAAGAAAGAAAAGAAAAGAAAAGAAAATGCTCCACAAATATGCCACAAGCTAATTTCATGGAGGTGGTCCCACACCTGAGGCTCCATCTTTCTCAGTATGTCAAGGTGACAGCCATGAACAGCTTCACAAAGGTTCTCAAGAACCCCAGACTGGCCTTGAACTTGCCATATAGCTGATGACCATGAATCATTTCCTTACATTAAAATTAAAAAGCTTTTGTGTACACATACACACACACACACACACACACACACACACACACACACACACTATTTAAGTGAAGGTCAGAGGATGGTTTTCAGGAGTTTTCCTTCTACCACGGGTTCTAGGGATCAAACTCAGGTCATCAGGCTTGCACGGCAATGCAAGCTATATCCATAGCTAGACTATGAACTTATCTTGCTTCTACGTCTGGAATACTGGTTAATGAGTGTGTGTCAGCACATCTGGCTTATGTGATACACTGCATGCATTCTAGGAGTGCTCTACCAACTGAGCTACATTCTCAGCTCTTACTCTTTTTTGTGGATTTTCCTCTTTGGTATTTTGACTATAGATGTCCCCTCCCTCGCTCCACACTCCTTTGCCCAGCCTCTGCTGAGGACCACATGTAAGGCTCGCTCGGTGAGTGCTGTACTGCTGACTGTGTTCACAGGACTGTGTTCATAGGAGCTGTGAGGATGCCTCTCCTCCCTTTATCTTGTTCCCTTCAGCTGCTTTCCCCCTGTGTGTTTTCTTAGCTCTTTGTTTTCAAGCCCCTGGATCTCCTCTTGTACTTGCTGATCTTTGGTTGTCTGTTTCAGAAAGGACTGGGTAACTGGTGTGCTGTTTTATCAGTAGACTCCTGGCTGGTGTGGCAACTGGCTGAGTCCCCTGTAGAGCCAGAAGGTAGTGGCTGTTGCTTTGCTCTGTGGCCCCAGGACCCTTGTGTCACTGGAGTACTTTTCTGTGGCCTACAGGTACTTTCTGCACCTACACAGAAGCTCTGGCCATCTTGGATTCTCCTTTACAGAAATCCAGTTTTTCTTTTTTCCTTCTTGGTTTTTTTTTTTTTTTTCTGGCCCGCTCCCTCTTGATTTTTAGAGAGTTTTCACACTGCAGCCCAGAATGACCTGGTATTCACAGTGTAGCCCAGGCTGATCTCAACCTCCCAGAAGCTCTGCCTGCTGAGTGCTAGAGCAGGGTATTACCAGACCCAGCCAGAAATCTGGTTTTTGTTTTTGGCTGACCTATGTTGAGTGGGGGAAGCAATCAGGCTACCAACCAGTAAGGTCTAGGTACTGCTCCTCAAATATCACCCCACCCTCCCCACCCTTACCTACCCAACCCCTCCCCACTCCAACCCCACCCCACCCCACCCCAACCCCACCCTTAGTCTCACTGCCATATGCATTGTCTTTCCTGCTGGCTGATACCAAGCCCAAAGCCCTTAGGTGTGCTAAGGGGTTTAGGTTGGCTCTCTCGGTTCCTTCTGGATTCCAACCGGAGTTCTGGTTCCAGCTTATTTAGGTTATGTGATGGAATGTTCTTTTCTGTGACTTTGTCTACCTCCCTCCTTCCTCCACCAGAATTACATTTGCCTTTTGAATTCTACCAATTTGTTAGCCCTTCTGTACACTATGGGATGTCCCATTTTCTCTTTAATGTTAGCAGTTTATTGATCCTTTTGCTTATTTGGATATAGTATGGTGTGACAAACTGTGTAATAGCAAGCGTGTATCTTCAGTGTAACATCTTGAAGTCCTGAAATGAATTTTGATCTTCCCATGTTTAGTTTAGTGTGTTTAGTTGTTACAGAATTAGCAAGTTATTTCATTAAAATAAGGCAAGAGAATTAGAGTAATCAGTCTTAGAGAGACAAAGATCAGGAAAGCAAAAGTGAGAATGGACAGCCGGGATTACATCAGACGGAAAGCTTCTGCAGAGCTTGGGAGCAGCCGCTGGGATGAAGGACTACATAGAGATCAAGAGCAAATATTCTCAAAGTGCTGCATGTCTGACTAACGAGGGATTAAGGCCCAGACACACAGGGGTCCTGAGGAACTGGGTAGCTGAGGGACTAGGGAGGTGACTCAGTTGTGCAAAGTGCTTGCTAGTTCAGATCCCCAGCAACTACACAAAAGCCAGGAATGGCAGAGTTTATCTCTAACCCCATGCTGTGGGGTGGAGACAGGTGAGATTCCAGGGCCTCAGTGGCAAACAAATCTAGCTGAAACTATGGGCTTCAGGCTCAGTGAGAGACCCTGACTCAAAAAGTTAAGGTGGAGATTGATAGAACACACCAGATGTCACATCACCTTCTGTGTTCCAAATGTGCACTGTGAGTGCACACTCCTGTTCTCCTCCCTCTCCCTCCCTCCCTCTCTCCCTCCCCTTCTCCCTACCATTACAACCTGCTATTAAAACTATATTGCTGAAGGTACCATGTTCTTATGTTCCCAAACACTGAGAAGCAAAGCTTTACCTCTACTGACAAGCACACACACATTAGAGGAGAAAATTCATCAATATCACTCACACATCTGTGAACCCCAGAAGCTACAGCAGCAACTTTTCTTTCTTTCTTTCTTTCTTTCTTTCTTTCTTTCTTTCTTTCTTTCTTTCTTTCTTTCTTTCTTTCTTTCTTTCTTTCTTTTCTTTCTTTCT
>NC_034602.1:95873864-95878183 GCF_900095145.1 Mus pahari | reverse complement strand
TGTCCTGGAACTCACTCTGTAGACCAGGCTGGCCTCGAACTCAGAAATCCACCTGCCTCTGCCTCCCAAGTGCTGGGATTAAAGGCGTGCGCCACCAATGCCCGGCTTGCTTTTGGTTTTTTAAGACAGGAATTATAGTGTGGCTGGCCTTGAACTGCTCTGTAGGCAAAGATGTCCTTCAATATTACCTAAGTCCTTTTCCAGTGCTGGGATTACAGGCAGTCACTGCTATGTTAAGAGAATTTATTATCATTTATGAACCTCATGTCTACACTTTCAAGTCACCAAGACATAGGTATCCTGAGATCCATAAACCTTTACAGCCCTTCTGCTGAAGAGCTGGCCTTAGAGATCACATGCTGCACAGGGAGCTTTCTCCTTAAACTTCAGTAGCCTGAAAGCACTGATTCAGTCAGTGATGGGGAGGTTGGCTTATTGTTGTTTTGTTTTGTTTGCCAAATTTGCCACGTCTGCTGACTGACCCGTGTCCAGTTTTTCAAAATTGACAGTTGATGAAAGATCTGGTCCTCATATCAACTTTCCAAAGTAACCTGAATAAAGTAACTTAAAAATGGCGCTGAGGTGATCCAGGCCACAGCGTTACCCTATCCTCCCGAGTGCTTCTGGTACTTGTCAGTGGGAGTGGATTTGGCTCATATAGAAGTGAAATTTCTGGGTCTTCTTCAATGTGGAAGGCATGCCAGTGGCTGAGATAAAAGAACAGTCTTGGGGAAAGAGAAATGACTCAGCAGTTAAGAGCATTTGCTGCTCAATCCTGAGGACCAGTGTCCAGATCGTGTATGAGGGGACTCACAAAAGCACATGATGCGGGCTGGCGAGATGGCTCAGAAATCCGCTTGCCTCTGCCTCTCAAGTACTGGAATTAAAGGCATGTGCCACCATTGCCCGGCTCTTTCACCAGTTTTTAAGTATACAACACATTGTGGATTTTAATGTATATTTGTATTGAGACAGGATTTTATTATAATCCTCAAATTGGCAGTCCTCTGCCCTAGCCTCCTGAATTCTGGGATTACAGGCAGTCACTGTTATTAACTATGCATGTTATACATGTATACATATACAATGTTATACAATAGATCGCTCCTACTTACTCCTCTCAGGTAACTCAAATCTTGTATCCTTTGATCGATTTAGATGAAATTATATCCTCTGAGGGACAGTTTCCCCTTATGTTGTCTTAATAAATACTTAAAATCAGTTCTGTAAGAGATTCTACTATGTTTTGTTTTCTCAAACTCAGAGTCTTCCTTGCTAATGTGGGTTGGAGAGAAAAAGACCTCAGTCAGGATGGAGACACAAAAGCATGAAGTGTGACCAGCCAGATACTATGTAGAGTATAGACACATGCTGAATTTTGGCTGAGGAAGAACCTAACCCTCCTTATATATGTATGTGTATGGCATGCAGGCATGGATGCCTAAAGAAGCCAGGTCACTGTCCCCTGAGCGTGAGTTACAGGTTGTTGTGAGCTAAAACTGCCAGAGGTTTTGCAAGTAACAGGAATTCTGTAGCAATTGTTGAGTCATTCATGTCTAGAATAAGTTCCAGTCCTGGCCCCAAGAGAGGTCTAAAGATATCTTGAGCCTCTTTTTCTTAACTGATTTGCTGTTTGGTCTCCACCAAGACAAGCATGCGGAGTTTCCTTTCCACACACTGAAAGTCCCATGAGTTAAATAGAAATTCAGCTTATAGTCCTCTGTCAAGTAATACTGACAATCCTTTCTGCTAAGTGACCAGTGACTTGCTGGAAGGAAGCGGGAGTGGTCTGCCTGCCTTCATCACTTAGCTTCAACAGACAGTTGTGGGCAATCTGACCCAAAGATGCAAAGATTCCCAAAATAGGGCTTATTCTGAGAAAAGGATATAAAGCTTTAATGTTTATTAAAAATACTGTAATTAAAAATTCTGACCAATGAGCTGGAACTTATTGGCAGTTCTTGCTTGTGTTTTGGCTCACAGGGCAGGATATCACATTCTGTTGTTACATTCTTGTTACTGGTATACCACACAATCTCACACCAAAGTTATAGAAAGAGCTTAAAAGAGATGTTTACTAAACAAAAAGGGAGAGTAAAAGCCCTCAGGGACAGACTAAATAATGCTTTGTTAATTCTCAATTTTCTTAATGTTGGTGAAAAAGGAACTACAGCAACTGAGATACACTGGGTTATCAAAAACCACACCAAACTAAAACAAAAACAAAAAACTAAGGACCTAGGCAAACCAGTATACGATAAGGATGTGTTAACATTAGAATGGCAACTTGTAATAGTTTTAAGATGGGGATGTAGTTATGCTTATATATCTACAGGAAGTGAAAAAAAAATATGGTTACCAACAGAACTTGTAAAGATTAGATCTGATTAGGAAAACCTCTTACCAGCTGAGACATGGACACGGTTCAGTTCACAGACCGTCTCTGGGACTGATTTCTCAAAAAACAAAACAAAAAAAGAAAAAAAAAAACAGCATGCAAATCAGCTTCAAAAGGGCTAACCCAAGAGATCAATCACAGAGAGACTGACAGAACCCAGAGGCTGGGCGAGGCTTGCCTTTAGAGCTGTTTGCATCCTTGCTGATCTTTGCTTCACTGAGAAAGGCACAGCCGAGAACTCCCCTGGCCTCCCTCCTCTTCCCTCCTGCTGACTTGTGCCTAGGCTGGGGCCTGGCTGTCTCTGCTGCTACCCCAACCCCACCGAACTGGACTGCTAGTATGTCCATAAAGTATCTGTGATCAAGCTGCTGCTGCTGAGTCCTGTGAACTGAACTGCTCATTTCCTGACAACAAAGAACCATTTCTAAACAGGTCCACTTCCTCTGTATCCTTTCTTTTCCACTACCTCTAATGGGTGGTGGGTTTAAAGAGAGGTTAGAACATTTAAGAGCCATCATTAAAAATAGGTCTTGAAAAGAGAAAAACAAAAAGAAAGAAAAACAAACAAACAAACAAACAAAAAAATAGGTCTTGAGAAAATAAAGGTTACAGCAAAGTGTAACAAAATATAATGTATAAAAAAGTCACAGTGAAACCCATTCCATGTTAAACAAAATTGTTGTTGTTTTTTTGTTGTTGTTGTTAAAGATTCAGTGCTTGGGGCCAGGCAGTGGTGGCACACGCCTGTGATCCCAGCACTTGGGAGGCAGAGGCAGGCGGATTTCTGAGTTCAAGGTCAGTCTGGTCTACAGAGTGAGTTCCAGGACAGCCAGGACTGCACAGAGAAACCCTGTCTCGAAAAACAAAACAAAAAACAAAAACAACAACAACAAAAAAAGATTCAGTGCTTGGGATATGGCTTAGTGGGCAAAACACTAAGGGAATAAGCCTTACGCCTGAGTTCAGAGCCCTGACACCTGTGGTGACATAATCCCAGCGTTCCCGTAGTGAGACAGCAGTGGAGACAGAGTGACTGTCAGGAGTCTTGGCCAGCAGCTAGCTTGGCATATGGGGTACAGAGGAAGTTAGAGACCCTGTCTTGGGGTGTGATAAACTGTTCCTGAAAGTGTCCTCTCCCCTCCACTTACACAATATACATCAAGCACACATACACAAAGATCTGAGTAACTTATTGATTAGACAGAATCAAATGTAAACCCTCCAGGTTCTGCATGTAATGATACTAGACATAGCAATAAACAGAGGTTGCTGATATCTGACAGCCACGTCTGGTACTTGATGTGAGTGAACTCAGACAGCTGATCTAATCAATCCTAATGTTTCTCTGTTTCCCCTTATACCACACTTAGGGTGTAAAAACCATCTGTATAGATAAACGAGTGCAAGGAGGTGAGATTCAAGTCTCCTTAACACCAACTGTGTATTATATTTTTTGTTAGCGTTTTCTCTCTGACTATGCAGAGCTGAGTCTGCAACCTTTTTTTTTTTTTTTTTTTTTAGATTTATTTATTATATGTAAGTACACTATAGCTGTCTTCAGACACTCCAGAAGAGGGCATCAGATCGTTACAGATGGTTGTGAGCCACCATGTGGTTGCTGGGATTTGAACTCTGGACCTTCAGAAGAGCAGTTTGGTGCTCTTACCCACTGAGCCATCTCACCAGCCCCAACCTTTTTTTTTTTTTTTTTTTTTAAATAATAGAATTGGTATTTCCTGATCAGACATGGAGCAAGGCTACAGGACAATGAGAATAAGGTGAAGATCTTATCCTTGAGTTGTCTGGAATAAATTTTTTTTTGTTTGTTTGTTTTTTGGTTTTTTCGAGACAGGGTTTCTCTGTATAGCTCTGGCTGTCCTGGAACTCACTTGGTAGACCAGGCTGGCCTCGAACTCAGAAA
>NC_034602.1:95870091-95873598 GCF_900095145.1 Mus pahari | reverse complement strand
AGTGCTGGGATTAAAGGCATGAGCCACCACATCCAGCGTTACATAAGTTTTAAATCTATACTAGCCAGTTTTTCATCCCTGGGACTAACAGCTAAACTAAGTAAGCAGTTCAGAACAAGAAAAGTTGCGTTTTAGTTCAGGGTTTCAGAGATCTCCACCCACGATCAGCAGCTTCATTATTTCTGGGCCTTGGTGAGATATAAGGTATAAGGAGCAAAACTGATGGCTCCATGGTGGTCAGGAAGAAGAGAGATGGGTACAGGAAGCAAGGGCCAGGCACAGGCCCCAAGAATTCCCTCCCTACTTATAACTG
Organism: Mus pahari; assembly: GCF_900095145.1. Taxonomy (NCBI): domain Eukaryota; kingdom Metazoa; phylum Chordata; class Mammalia; order Rodentia; family Muridae; genus Mus; species Mus pahari. Next base: position 95,873,285 of record NC_034602.1, on the reverse strand, counting down.
CCTCACCTCTCAAAACTTCTAGCACTAACCCTAAGCCGTGACACCTGCAGGAGACCAAGGCTTCATTCACCACAAGGTCTTGTGGGGAACACTTCTCATCCAACCATAATGGGCTCAGTCTTGGGGCTTTGATTCCCATGTCCCGCCTCTTAAATATATTAGACCACAAGTTTTAAAGAATTATTCAGGGCTGTAGAGATGGCTCAGCAATTAAGAGCACTGACTGCTCTTCTGAAAGGTTTTGAGTTTAAATCCCAGCAAACACATGGTGGCTCACAACCATCTGTAATGAGAGCCGATGCCCTCTTCTGGTGTGTTTGAAGGCAGCTACAGTGTACTCACATTAAAAAAAAAAAAAAGAATCACCCAGAGTTTACAAATGAAGATTTTCTTTGTCATTGTATTTTCACTTGTTTGTTTGTTTTAAGACAGGGTTTCTTTGTGTAGCCCTGGCTGTCCTGGAACTTGCTCTGTAGACCAGGCTGGCCTTGAACTCAGAGATCTGCTTGCCTCTGCTTCCGGAGTGCTGGGATCAAAGGTATTCTCCCCCTTTGCTTAGTAGATTTTCATACTTTAAAACCAGTTCTAGTTTTTGTTTTTGTTTTTTTTTTTTTTGTGACTCTAGAACTTAAAGTACATAATCTACTTATTTATTTATCCGAGTATTTTCAGATATGGTCTTGCTGTACAGTCTAGGCAAGCTGTGAACTCATAATCCTAACACACAGTTTGTTTGAAAGCTATTATGAGGGTCAACTGAGATAGATGAGCAGGTAAAGGCACTTGCTAAGCAACACTGGCAATCTCAAGCTTAATCCCCAGGACCAATGTAAAGGTGGAAGAAGATAAGCAGCTCCACAAAATTGTCCTCTGACCATCATGTGTGCACTGTGGCATGCATGTCCAAGTACATACATTATGTATACACACATACAATTGTCATCATCATTACTAGGTAAAATAAAGCTAGTATGAGCCAGGCGTGGTGTTTCATACCTGTAATTCCTGTACTGAAAAAGCTGAGACAGAGCTGCCACAGTTCACATTCAGCCAGGGCAACAGAGTGAATCCCAGGCTAGCTTGAGTGAAATTCTGTCTTAAATAACCTGAAACAAAACCCAAACCAAACAAAAGCCTGCTATACAAGGTCTTACAAAGGTTATACAGAAAGGTTAAAGGAAGAGTCTATGGTTCAAGTTTTTGAGATAACTAAGATGAAAAGTGTTTATTAAAGACGTGAACATTCTTTTCTTTTTGTTTACATAAATTAACCCATTGATTGCAGGCTAGGCAGGTCTCAGATAGAAGCACTTTTACTGGTCTTTCGGTCCCTTTAGTCTTCTGATGGCAGACTTGAGTTTAACAGTAGAGATATTATAGATCCAGTCCCCCAGCCCTTGTTTTCTGTCGCGGAGCCACAGTGCCCCATGCTATTGGCTCGTCTCACAGTGCCCCATGCTATTGCCATGGATGGGACAAGTGCACTTGGTGTGCCAGCTGATCTCTGTGCGTCACCATTTGGCAGGCAGTGCTGCTGGGTGGGGGGGTAGCAGTTACTGATCTGACACCAAGCATCTGTGTGATTTGGGGTAAATGACCTGGGCTTTCTGCTTTAGTTTGTTTGTCAGTAACATACAGGAACAGGGCAGAGTTATGCCATCTCTTCAGTAAATAATCTTCATTAGTGGTGAGTGTGAGAAGTTAGGCAGAGCAAGTTCTTTGTCAGAAGTCTTTGGGTGTGAGACCGTCTGCACCTGATATCCTTCATCTTGACACTGCTAAGGAACCACAGTCAGCCAGTAATCAATTTCCATCTGCAGCACAGCCACTGTTGTCCGTGCATAGCAGGCTGGAGGAAAGCCAGGATTTATTTTTGCCAGAAACTCTCTTGGCAAATGGGTTTCCCTAGAGACGGCTGTTTAATTTTGTGGTGTGGCGAATGGTTTGGTGGAAATGAAGAGGAATGCAGGGTGCTTATTTGTTCCATAACTACCTGTGTCTCAAGACACTCTGAGGGGGAGGGGAGCTGGGTGGAAAGAAGGGCTGAGAAATCTCACACTGAAATGCGTTTGAACTATGCATATGCACTTATACAAACTAAAACTTTGCCTGCATTGCATTGCCACATCCTACAGTCTGCGTTGCTGCAAAAGCTCCCTCACTAGTTTCTCTGTCCTCGAGTTCCTTTCAAAGCTTCCACATTCACATCTAAAATAACAGTTTTACCAGGCTATGTTTATTCATTCATTTATTTAGGAATCTTACAATTTTTTTATTCTCATTATTGTCAAACATCTAAAGTTAATTAAGCAAACATTGTAAGCATCTAAGTGTAAGTTACTGTGAAAGGTAAAAATGAATAAGATCTAGCTTCTGAAGATATATAGTATCAACATTATTGTTACCCTACCCAGGGCCTTTTCCATTTGAAAATGTGTTCTAGTTCACCACATTCTGGTTAAGCACGCTGGGGTTATGCTGAGGTTATCTCCACACCACCAGGCTCCGCGGGCAGTTTTCAGTCCTAACAGCACTTTGCGTTGTTATAGCTTTGTATATTGCTGACTGTGGTAACTTATGTGAAAATGTCCTCCGTAGGCTCAGGCATTGGATCATATAGTCCCCATCCCCAGCTGGGATGCTGTCTGGGGAGGTTTAAGAAGTGCCCCCTTGCTGCAGGAAGTTTGTCACTGCACCACCCTTGAGAGTGTGCACCATCTTTGAGAGTGTGCACCACCTTTGAGAGTGTGTAGCGCCTCTGAGAGTGTGTAGCGCTTTTGAGAGTGTGCACCACTTTTGAGAGTGTGTAGCGTCTCTGAGAGTGTGTAGCACCTTTGAGAGTGTGTAGCGCCTCTGAGAGTGTATAGAGCCTCTGAGAGTGTGTAGCGCCTTTGAGAGTGTGCACCGCCTTTGAGAGTCTGTAGCACCTCTGAGAGTGTGTAGTGCCTTTGAGAGTGTGTAGCGCCTCTGAGAGTGTATAGAGCCTCTGAGAGTATGTAGCGCCTCTGAGAGTGTATAGAGCCTCTGAGAGTGTGTAGCGCCTTTGAGAGTGAGTGTATAGCGCCTTTGAGAGTGTGTAACGCCTTTGAGAGTGTGTAGCGCCTTTGAGAGTGTGCAGCGCCTTTGAGTGTGTAGTGCCTCTGAGAGTGTGTAGTGCCTTTCAGAGTGTGTAGTGCTTTTGAGAGTGAGTGTGT
>NC_034602.1:95847002-95869931 GCF_900095145.1 Mus pahari | reverse complement strand
TTTGAGAGTGTGTAGCGCCTTTGAGAGTGAGTGTATAGCGCCTTTGAGAGTGTGTAACGCCTTTGAGAGTGTGCAGCGCCTTTGAGTGTGTAGTGTTGCCCTGTTTCTAGTCCACTTTCAGTTTCTTGCTTGTGTTTTGCCTGGATCTATATGGTCGAGATGTGCTCTGTCAGCTTCCTGCTCCTGCCCTTGCCCGCCACCTGCTGCCATGTCTCCCCACCATGGTGGATTCAGATCCCTGTGGAGCTGCTGACAGGACCCTGATATAGCTGTCTCTTGTGAGGCTATGCCAGTGCCGGGAAAATACAGAAGTGGTTGCTCACAGTCATCTATTGGATGGAACACAGGGTCCCCAATGAAGGAGTTAGAGAAAGTACCTAAGGAGCTGAAGGGGTCTGCAACGCTATAGGAAGAACAACAATATGAACTAACCAGTACCCCCTGAGCTCGTGTCTCTAGTATATGTAGCAGAGGATGGCCTAGTCGGCCATCAGTGGGGGGGAGAGGCTCTTGATCTTGCGAAGATCATATGCCCCAGTGCAGGGGAATGCCAGGGCCAGGAGGCGGGAGTTGGTGGGTTAGGGAGCAGGGTGCGGGGAGGGTATAGGGGACTTTGGGGATACCAGTTGAGATGTAGGTGAAGAAAATATCTAATAAAGAAAAAAAAAAAAAAGAAAAGAAAAAAAAAGCCCAAATAAACTACTATCAATTGCTTTGGTCATGGTGTTTTATCACACCAACAGAAAGGTAACTAATACATTGACCATGCCTGACTCCAGAGTTTTTAGGTAAAGAAATTATTCATACTTTCCATTTGTTCTTGGAATTTTTAAAGGAACAAAGCATTGGGTTTGTCAGTCTTTAATTTTGGTCCCTTCTCTATCCTAAGTTGGATCCCAGCTTACTATGTGGCCAGGGATGGCTTTGACCTCCTAATCCTTCTGGCTCTACCACAATTTTGGGGATTACAGAAATGTGTCACCATACCTGGATATTTTAGGTTGTTTTCTGTTTTATTAGTTTCTGTCTTTATTATTGCTCTCATTTTACTTTGTTTTGCTTTTGTTTGGGACTGTCTTTTTTTGGCTTGCTAAGCTGTATGAACTCTTTAAATTTAAAGATTTAATTATTTTTATTTTATGCATAGAAGTGTTTTGCCTGGATCTATATGTGTCTGCAGTGACCAGGGAGGCCAGAAAAGGGTGTTGGATCCCTATAGCTGGGGTCATAGATGGTTGTGAGCCACATATTGGTCTGGGACAGAATTTTCAGAAAGTCCTTTTGCAAAAGCAGCCAGTGCTCTTTAGTTCCAAGCCATCTCTCCTGAGCTTTCAATTTTTTTGAAAAAGATCTTTATTTGTGTGTATGTGTCCCCTACACATATACAGGTGGCAATGGAGGCCGGAGGAGAGTGCTGGATCTGTGGGACTGGCAGGCGTTATAGAAAATTGTGGGCTGTCTGACAGAGGTGCTGGGAATTGAACCCAGGCCTCTGAAAGAATAGTGAAGGCTTTTAAAGCTGGGCCATTTCTCTAGCCCTTACCTGTAAATTAAAAAAAAAAAAAAAGAAGAAGAATTTTTGGCAGCAATTTAAGATTTAATAGAACTGAGTAAACTATGGGGTCTCTGTTACTCTGTATTTTAACAGATTCAGTTTTTCTCACTGTCAGCATGCAGCACGGTAGTGGTTACAGTCCGTCAGTCAGCCTGCATTGACACCAGGCCACGATCTCCTTCTGCTCATCCACGTTGTCTGGCTATCTCTTTATCGCCTCTACATTTCTGCTGTTCTAGATGTCCTGCTGTTAGACTAGCACAGTATGTAACCTGCCTGTTCAGATTGGCTTTTTATATAATAATATACATTAAATTATTTTTCCCGGTGCTGAGGTCCTTATGAAAGATAGACAATCACTCTGCCTCCAGCCCACCTTGGCTCCAGTCATAGTAATATGATTTCAGATCCCTGCATGTCTTAATTTTTTTAATATTTATTTATTCTATGTATGTGTGTAACAGTCATACCACAGGACACATATGGTGGTCAGAGACTGACTTTTGGGAGTTCTCTCCTTCCACCATGTAGGTTTTAGGAATTGAACTCTAGTGGCCAAGCTTGGTGACAAGTGCCTTTACCCACTGAGCCTTCTCATAGGCCCCAAGTTTCTCCTGTGTCTAGATATTTTATTTCTTTTTGTTGCTGAGTAACATTCTTGGGTAAGTGTATCACAGTTTAGATTTGTATACGTGAAGGCAAAATACTCATATACATAAAGAATGAAAATAAATACATATAGCCGGGCGTGGTGGCGCATGCCTTTAATCCCAGCACTTGGGAGGCAGAGGCAGGCGGATTTCTGAGTTTAAGGCCAGCCTGGTCTACAAAGTGAGTTCCAGGACAGCGAGGGGTACATAGAGAAACCCTGTCTCAAAAATACATACATACATACATACATACATACATACATACATACATAAAAACAGTTAAAAGAAAACGTGGATAAGTGGAGGCTATTGTATATAATGTATATTTCATTCAAAGAATCTATAGACCAGTAAGGGAAGTGAGCACACGCTTGGAGGGATACTTGTTAGGTCAGGGGTGTACATAGAGTATTGTAGAACCCTAATAATGGGCATCATAGGGAGGCTCATTATTCAGGCCGCGTTTCGGTATGTAGCTTAGGCTCATTCCTCCTGTTTCTGTCACCTTAATTCTGGCATTACAAGGTATGCTGCAAAGCTTGGCTGTAACAAAGGATTTTCAACCAAAGGTTTAGACCTTCAGGAAATGAAGAACAAGGTAAAGAGTCGATGTGGGAAGTGACCAGTGATCCACGCTCAAGTCGGTACTCTCCTGACACTCTTCTGGCTTGTCACAGGATGGTCACAGTCCCCGTAATTGTGTTCTGTTGGTGTAAAGCTGAGGGGCATGTTTGAAAATGTGGCCAGTGAAAATCTTTTTCTCCTCTGGTTTTGGAGATGGAAATATGTCACTCTGAAAACATCTCACCTCATGACAACTTGAAAATCAGCCTTGGAATGAAGGGAACCTCTCATGGGTGGAGGGTCAAAGAAAACAACCCTGAGGTAGCAGTGTTGACAGACTGAGTCAGGACAGACCATGCCTCAGCTTCTAGTGAGAGTATGATATGTTCCCCATGCTAAGCTTTCATGATGGAGATAACTCAAATCAGAATTTCAAAAAACTGTGTGTGTGTGCTTGTGAATATACACATGTGTGTACACGTACACTGTATGCACCTTTGCAAATGTATTTTTAAATTTTCCTTCGTATTTATTTATTTAGTGCATATCTGTGTATGTGTGGTGCACATGTAGCATGGTACAGATGTGGAGGCCGCAAGTTGTAAGAGTTGGTGTTGGCTCTCTCCCTCTACCGTGCGGGTCCTAGGGATCAGACTTAGGTTGTCATGCTTGGCAGAAAGTACTTTCTCAATTTTTAATTTTTTATTAGATATTTTCTTTATTTACATTTCAAATGTTATCCCCTTTCCTGGTTTCCCCTCCGAAAACCCTCTATCCTCTTCCCCCCTTCCCCTGTTCACCAACCCACCCACTCCCACTTCCTGGCCCTGGCATTCCCCTATACTGGGCCATAGTATCTTCACAGGACCAAGGGCCTCTCCTCCCATTGGTGACTGACTAGGCCATTCTCTGCTACATATGCAGCTGGAGCCATGAGTCCCACCAATGTTTTCTTTGGTTGGTGGTTTAGTCCCAGGGAGCTCTGGGGGTACTGGTTAGTTCATATTGTTGTTCCTCCTATGAGGATGCAAACCCCCTCAGCTCCTTGGGTATTTTCTCTAGTTCCTTCAATGGGGACCCTGTGATCTGTCCAATGGATGGCTGTGAGCATCCACTTCTGTATTTGTCAGGCACTGACAGAGCCTCTCAGGAGACAGCTCTATCAGGCTCCTGTCAGCAAGCTCTTGTTGGATTCCACAATAGTGTCTGGGTTTGGTGGTTGTATATGGGATGGATCCCCAGGTGGGGTAGTCTCTGGATGGTCATTTCTTCAGTCTCTGCTCCGAATTTTGTCTCTGTAACTCCTTCCATGGGTATTTTGTTCCCCCTTATAAGAAGGCTCAAAGTATCCACACTTGGGTCTTCCTTCTTGAGTTTCATGTGTTTTGCGAATTGTATATCGGGTATTCGGAGCTTCTGGGCTAATATCCACTTATCAGTGAATGCATATTATGTGTGTTCTTTTGTAATTGGGTTATGTCGCTCAGGATGATATCCTCCAGATCCATCCATTTGCCTAGGAATTTCATGAATTCATTGTTTTTAATAGCTGAATAGTGCTCCATTGTGTAAATGTACCGCATTCTCTGTATGTATCCATTCCTCTGTTGAGGGACATCTGGGTTCTTTCCAGGTTCTGGCTATTATAAATAAGACTGCTGTAAACATTGTGGAGCATGTGTCCTTATTACATGTTGGAGCATCTTCTGGGTATATGCCCAGAAGTGGTATTGCTGGATCTCTGGTAGTCCTATGTCCAATTTTCTGAGGAACACCAAACTGATTTCCGGAGTGGTTGTACCAGCTTGCAATCCCACCAGCAATGGAGGAGTGTTCCTCTTCCTCCACATCCTCGCCAGCATCTGCTGTCACCCTGAGTTTTTGAACTTAGCCATTCTGACTTGTGTGAGGTGGAATCTCAGGGTTGTTTTGATTTGCATTTCCCTGATGACTAAGGATGTTGAACATTTTTTTAGGTGCTTCTCAGCCATTCAGTATTCCTCAGTTGAGAATTTTTGTTTAGCTCTGTACCCCATTTTTAAAGTAGGGTTATTTGGTTCTCTGGAGTCTAACTTCTTGAGTTCTTTGTATATATTGGATATCAGATATAGAGTTGGTAAAGATCTTTTCCCAATCTGTCGGTTGCCTTTTTGTCTTATTGACAGTGTCTTTTGCCTTACAGAAGCTTTGCAATTTTATGAGGTCCCATTGTTGATTCTCAATTTTACAGCACAAGCCATTGCTGTTCTGTTCAGGAATTTTTCCCCTCTGCCCATATCTTCAAGGCTTTCCCCCACTTTCTCCTCTCTAAGTTTCAGTGTCTCTGGTTTTATGTGGAGGTCCTTGATCCACTTGGACCTTGAGCTTTATACAAGGAGATAAGAATGGATTGATTTGCATTCTTCTACATGATAACCGCCAGCAGAGCCAGCACCATTTGTTGAAAATACTGTCTTTTTTTCCCCCACTGGATGGTTTTTAGCTCCTTTCTCAAAGATCAAGTGACCATAGGTGTGGGTTCATTTCTGGGTCTTCAATTCTATTCCATTGATCTACCTGTCTGTCACTGTACCAGTACCATGCAGTTTTTAATCACAATTGCTCNNTAGTACAGCTTGAGGTCAGGAATGGTGGTTCCACCAGAAGTTCTTTTATTGTTGAGAATAGTTTTTGCTATTCTATGTTTTTTGTTATTCCAAATGAGTTTGCAAATTTCCCTTTCTAACTCTATGAAGAATTGAGTTGGAATTTTGATGGGAATTGCATTGAATCTGTAGATTGCTTTCGGCAAGCTAGCCATTTTTACATATTAATCCTGCCAATCCATGAGCATTGGAGATCTTTCCATCTTTGAGATCTTCTTCAATTTCTTTCTTCTGTTCTTAGATCCCGCTGCACTCTCCTCAAGGGCTCATAATCTGCTAGATTTATCTGATGTGCTCGTCTTTGGGAATACCATTTATTTTCTGCTCTTTTTCAAGGAAGTCTGTCACAGTTTATCTTCATAAAATGTTTTTTGTAGTCTTTAAAAACTAGAACACAGAACTGCTTTCTCAACACAATTGTCAGGTTCTTGAGAACTGAAGTAGTGCCTTCTATTCTTATATAATTTAGGACAAGCAACCTGGGATTTAAATAATTATTTTTAAAAAGTATCAGTAGCAACAGCAAATAATAATTAGTCTCTAGTAGTGGGTATCTGGCTTCCTCCAGACCCTGCCAGGCGTGCTTCAGGTCTGCCTTCCAGTTCTTCAGGCTAGTCTGTGTGATTACCTCCCTAGCCTGTGTGCATGAATGTTTTTCTCTCAGTCACCATGCCCTACACCCCTTTCTTCCTCTCACAGGCTTTTACTGTGGTAGAAGTTGCCACTCCCTTGCTCAGACACACAATGTGTTGTAAGGCCTGGGTGCTCAGCTGGGCTCTTCAACTGGATGGTTTAAGCAGCGATGTTTCCTTACCCCTCCAACACCAACCAACCTCTTTATTCCTGGCTGTATGCTAAGGTTTACCCCCTTTGAACATGTTCTTTTCCTGGGACGGCACTTAGCTTATACCACAAATAGTCCCTTTCAATGTTCAAACATACTGTAACCATCTAAGACTGAATTCGACGACCATTTCCTCCAGGACATTATTCTCAACATCTACCCTTTGTTACCTCCAGCTACACAAATCTCTTTAGAGATCCTGCCCTGAACTGGTTTTAATTATGTGTTGCCATAGTATGTTTTTTTACATGCTATATGGACTGTAAGCTCTTTGAAGGAAAGGCTATGTCTCATGCAGTCTCAGACTGAGCACCTAGTGCCATTTGTGCCCTAATAGATTTGGCTCAAATAATATATTCTTTTGATTGACATCAGTCTTCCTTCAGATAATTTTGTGCTGAATTGTTTAATACTTCTTTATTTTAAAGGTTGGTATTTAATCAGTTTATCAAACTTTTGGTGAGTTCCTATGTGTGTTAATTATATGGATATATGTAAATGAATGGCTTCCCTTCAGAGATCTTGCTACTTTCTTGAGTCTTGCTCTGAACTGGGTAATTTTTTTTTAAAGATTTATTTATTTATAATATGTAAGTACACTGTGACTGTCTTCAGACACTCCAGAAGAGGGTGTCAGATTTCCTTACAGACGGTTGTGAGCCACCATGTGGTTGCTGGGATTTGAACTTAGGACCTATAGAAGAATAGTCAGTGCAAGAATAGTCAGTGCTCTTAACCACTGAGCCATCTCTCCAGCCCTGAACTGGGTAATTTTAACTATCTGCCTGATTGTACAATCTAGAATTAACTATGAGGAGAAGGATTGTCTCAATGGTTAATTGATGCTGGGAGACTTGGCTCTTTGTGGTGGTACCGTTTCATGGGCTAGCTCCCACGCTGCATAAATAATAAAGCAAGTTTCCTGAACATAAGCAGAAGCAAGCAAGCAGCGTGGCTCTTTGCTCTGGTCTCAGTTGGAGCTGTGATGTGACAACCTGGAGTTCCTCTCTGTTCTGCTCCCGCTTCTCTCCCTTCCCCTTTCCAAGCAGTTCCTTCCCATTTTCATGTCTTCCCTTGCTGTGTGGGCAACCAATGAGTTTAAGTAGGGTTGTTTACAGAAGTGTGGGTAACTGACCAGTGGTTACAACAGTAAAGCAAATGTCTCTCCCTACCCCGAGCAACCATTAACTGCCTATAGATCCTCAAGGAAAGGTGGAACTTTTTGAGCTCCACCATACTGCATGACTGACTTGACAGACCCAATCTTGGACATCTTGTTCAGTTAATGGCTACTACTGACAGCTCATGAGTACAGTGGCCATGTCATGCTGAGAAGACAGGGGTCTAGAAACCCTTCTCTCCCTCTGCTCCTACCTCCTTTCTGTGCACTTGTCTGAACCTTGGAGGGGGTGATATAGTTGTCCCATTTAGGACTAAGTGTTACTTTTCAGAACTTTGACTAGTTTTGAATCTCTGCAGTAACCACCCCTACTGTTAACAAGACTGTGTAAAACAATGTGGAAACTTGTTCAGAGAGCAAAAGTCACAAAGATGTTCATGTTTCATGACTTATAAACAAACTACTGTTAAAAGACAGTCTAAGGAAAATAATTGAAAAGAACGAAACTAAAAATCTGTGTGTTTCTTTTGCTTATACACAGCAGAGTGGAGGAACTAAAACAAACGTTAAGAAAGAAAAGAGGCTAGGTAAATAATGTTCATTTGGCTGGACTGAGATCATTGCAACACTGGAAACATTGTTAAAAACTAGGCTAACAGTGTTTACAGAGCAGAAAGAATGCATACTGATTATAGCTGTCTATAAAGTAAATTGTATCTGGACAACTAGGAAAGCAAACAGATAATTAAAGCCGTTCTCCTAGCGTAATGAATTATAGACACATTTTAAAATATAACCAGGGGCTGGTGAGATGACTGCTCTCCCAAAGGTCCTGAGTTCAAATCCCAGCAACCACATGGTGGCTCACAACCATCCGTAATGAAATCTGATGTCCTCTTCTGGAGTGTCTGAAGACAGCTCTACAGCGTACCTACATATAATAAATAAATAAATAAATAAATAAATAAATAAATAAATATTTTTTTTAAAAAAGAGCTAGAAAAAAAAATATATATATATAAAACCAGAAAAATCTGAAGAGTTTCAGATTGTCAGTTAATTCAGATTATTGTTGTCTTGGAAGATTTGAGTAAAAAGAAGACCCTAGATTCTGAGCCCTTTTCCTTTTCTACATGAGCCTAAATAATTATGTCCTAGGAATGAAGGAAACCTCTACTTTCTTACAGTTATTAAAACAGACATGCTGGGAACATATGATATTAGAATGGCCTCCTGGGGGAGATCGCAGACTCCATTCTCAGAAGCCATTAAGACAATTAGAAGTTTATCTCCACTCCAGCCCCTGACAACCACTAATCCATTTTATGTCTCCTATGTGGCCTTTTAAATCTGGTTTCTTTACACGTATGCAGCTTTCAAGGTTCACACTTGTGGTATGCAACAAGACTCTAGGGTCTCTTGTAGCCCAGGCTGATCTTGAACTTACAGTATAGCTGAGGAGGATGACCTTAAATTTTGATCCCTCCGCCTTTGCTTTTTCAGTGCTGGGATTATAGGCATGGGCCTCCTAGTCAGTTTCCATGGCTCTGGGAATTGAACCCAGGGCCTGTGTGTGCTAGGCAGACATGATACTAAAGCGCCATCCCCACCCCTTCTTTTTTTTATGATCAAGTAATAGCCTGTTGTATAGGACAGCATACTTATCTGCTCGCCAGGTGGTAGGTATTTGAATTTTCTCCATTTTTTTACTATTACAAGTAATGCTGCTATGAACACTTGGAACAGGTCCAAATTCATGTGTGGACATTTGTTTTCAATTCTTTTGACTGCATACCTAGAAATGGAACTTCTGGGTCATACACTCAGTTTTTCCTTAACCTTTTGAAGAACTGCCAAATTGCTTTCCAAAGCAGCTGCTCCAGTCTTCATCCCTGCCAGCAATGTACAAGAGTCTGATACCTTTTGGCATCATTTCCAGCTCTCAATGCAGGACTTGCTCTGTGGTAAACATTGAGTAGATGCCAAATTTCTTACTGATGTTCTCACATCAGGGAAAACTGGAGTAAGTAAAACGAAGCCTGAAAGCTACTAAAACCTCCTGCAGATGGTGGAGGCTTCAGACAGTGTCAGAACTCTACCAACATGGCTACAGCTTGGGTATGGCTTGCCCTCTAAGTTTCATGTCCTGGAAACTCAGTCCCCACTGTACAAACATGGAGGCAGAAGAATGACAATGTTGATATTCTTTATTTTTTCTGTTTATTAGGGTTGGAAGAATGATGTAGATCAGAGAAAATAAACAGAGAAGAGTACTAAAAGATTATTTCAGAGTAGGGGCTGTGAGGCATGGTTAGAGTCTCTGGTGCATACTTTGTTGTACTGTTGACAGCTTCTTACACTCTGTTGCTCCCTGTGCATTGTATGTGAAGCCTGAAGGAATTTAAGAGATGATTAGACTCCTTCACAGGGTGTGGAACGGAGTACCCAGTCTGTGCAGTTTATTCGAAAGAGGCTGGTAACAGGAAGAATAAAATGGGTGTTTCTACTGAAGGACTCAGAATCCATCTTTGTGGTATTTCAAAAGCAGAAATGCCCCCCAAATATGAATAAAAATGAGCAGACCAGTTTGTCTTCTTTTCTTCATATCATGGCTTAAAGACTGTATTCTTTAAGAATTGGAGCACACAGGGCTACTGACGGGTACTCATCAGAGGTCTATTGTAGCCCAGGCTGATCTTGAACTTAAGGCAATCAGTGTCTTGGCTCACCCTTAATTCTCTCACATTTCATTGTACGATCTCAGGAATAAAGTGCATAAATGATGGTATTATAGTGATTCGGTATTAATTTTGCCTTAGTTAGAAAGCCAGCATGTTTTGGCATGAATGTGGTGGACAGAAATAGCAGCTCAGCTAACTCTGTGGTCTCCTGCATGTGATACCATGGCTGCTAATAGTCTGTTTAGCCTAGCTATACAAGAATGACAACAAAAAGATTATACATTTTTTAAATTATTAAACCTGCCCTGTGACCTTTTGATTTTTCTGAACTCATAGATTATGAACTCTAAAGACAGCAAGCTCAGCTCTCTACATTTGTCAGGCCTTTGAGAGGAGTGTGGGATGTGCTTGCAGGTTCAAGCAAATGAAACCCTTTTGAGGTACCTAATACATTGTAATGCTTTACAAATTACTTTTAGGAGTTAGGGAGATTGCCCAGTGGTTAAGAGCACTTAATGCTTTTGCAGAGGATCAGTGTTTGGTTCCTAGCACCCACATAGTGGTTCACAGTGATCTGTAACTCCAGTTCCAGGGGATCTGATAACTTCTTGCATCCATTGGCACTAAGCATACACATGGTGCACAGACATACATGCAGGCAAAACAGTCATGTACATAAAGTAAAAATAATCTTGGGCTATACAGAGAAACCCTGTCTCGAAAAACCAAAAAAAAAAAAAAAAAAAAAAAAATTTGGGGTAAACAAAAAACCCCCTTCCCAAAAAACAAAAAAAAAAAAAAAAAAAAAAAATCTTAACCAACTTAAGAACTTTCACTCTCTTTATATAAAATTTCTTGCAAATTTTTGTATAATATTTTTGTACTCCACCTATCTTCCATCTAAGAGAATCCTTTTTATTGACACATAGATTTTTAAATTTTTTTCATTAATGTAATTCTATTGTAACACTTATTCTGAGTTATGAATCATAAGTTAAAGAACAAACTACCACTTATGACCTCATATCAACCCAGTGTCTGAGTTGTTAGATCAGCTGAGGCACACTTGTAATCCCAGCTATTCAGGAGGCCAAGGCAAGAGCATTGAAAGCCACGGTCAGGGCTGGTGAGATGGCTCAGTGGGTAAGAGCACCCGACTGCTCTTCCGAAGGTCCGGAGTTCAAATCCCAGCAACCACATGGTGGCTCATAGCCATCCGTAACAAGATCTGACACCCTCTTCTGGAGTGTCTGAAGACAGCTACAGTGTACTTACATATAATAAATAAATAAAATCTTAAAAAAAAAATAAAAAAGAAGAAAGCCACGGTCAGCCTGGGCAACATAGGTGAGACCTGTCTCAAAGATGAGGACCCAGGTTCCTTCCATTCTTAGCACCCACATGTTGACTCACAACCACCTGTCATTCCACATCTGATACCCTCTGCTAGTCTCCATAGGCACTCGGTACACACATGGTTCACACACATACATGCAGGCAAAATTCCTATACATATAAAGAATTTAAAAGTCAGCAAGGTTTCTTTGTATAACCTTGGCTGTCCTGGAATTTGCTCTGTAGATCAGACTGCTCTAGAACACAGCGATCCACCTGTCTCTGCCTCCCAAGAGCTGGGATTCAAGGCATGCACCACCATGCCCAGCAGAATTTAAAAGTTTTGAGTTCAGCCCATGGTGGCTCACAGAGACTGAACCGCCAACCAAAGAGCGTTCAGGGGCTGGACCTAGGTTCCCTACATATCTGTAGCAACTTGGTCTTCATGTGGAACCCTAACAATTGGAGTGGGTGCTGTCTCTGACTTTGATGGCTGCCATTGGACGCTCTTCCCCCAACTGGACTTTCTTGTCTGGCCTCAGAGGTTGCAAATTAATGTCCCACAGTGGGGTGGTACCCAAGTAAGCCATCCCCTTCACTGAGTAGAAGGGAAGGAGGTAATTGTGGGAGGGATTTGTAAGGATGGGACTAGGAGGAGAAGGGGGGGCTGCAAATTGGAATATAAAGTGAATAAATAAATTAATGAAAAAAAGTTTTTGCGTTCAAGTTTGCCTTCATTTACTAAGTGCCGAAGTCAAAACAGGATCCTACATTTTCCCACCACAAATCCAGAGTGCTTCCTCATTTAGCTGTGTAGTATTGTGATTCCAAGTGGGATCAGGGACAGCACCAAAGTCTGCTGAGGACATGGAAAGACCGGATCACTCCCAGATTGCTAGCAGGCAGATAAAGTGTAAAACCCCCTTGTAAAATAGTTGGGCAATCACTTTTGAAGCTACATAAGTGAATGTTACATGACCTGGCACTCATGTTCCTGCCCATCTATTCTGGGGAAATAAAAACTTGCTTTGACACAGGAGTACATATAAAGGTCGGTAGCCACCCACATGTCGCCTTGGTGACTCCGAGTAGGAAAGCTTAGCCAAGCTCCAGCACAAATAGATGTAGATGCTACCGAAAGGTGGAATGGACCACTATCGACGCACATGGTCTCCTAATCCACTCAGACTTTATAGACGTTATCTTTCAGGGTTTAGGGGTCTGAGAAGACTAAGATGAAGGTACCAGCAGGCAGATGCATTATTTAGTGAAGGTCTGTTTTCTGCACTGTGGAATGCTGCCTTCTCACTATGTCCCTCCATGGAGAGAACTGAACAAAACAACAAACAGAAACAAGGCAAGGCCCATTATAAGTGTATTAATCCCATAAATGAGGGCTACAACCTCATGGCTTAGCTGCCTTCCAAAAACTCCTGATGCCATCAACTTGAAGAATTTGGAGGAGTGGGTGTGACTCTGCATTCTGCCTTGCCACTGGGGTGTGGAACTCTAGCCACCAATCAGAAACTAGGAAACACAGACTAAGATAGGGATCCTAGCCTGGGTAGAAAATGGCACAGGCTGAGGCCAAAGTTGGGGCTCTCCAACTCCTGGGCATCCAGTCACCGCTGGAAACCTTGTGGCGTTGGGAACAAAGTGGGCCACCATGCCTGCAGTGAGACCAGGACCAGAAGGATAGGGAACTCTGACTTAGCTCGGGGGTGAGTGTCCCAGAGACTGAGGGGCCTTCTGCAGGAGACTTAGGTTATGGCTCTGTAACAGGAAGGCCTCCCCTCCGCCGCCGCCACGGTAGTTCTTGATGAGAGAGACAGTCCTTGGTTCCAAACTGTTTATTGATTGTTCATCCTGAAGAATAGGTGCATACAACTTTCTCAGATGGACCAGAGATTAAATAAATACCGTTTGCAGGGAGGAATGTCTGGGAAGGGAAGCTTATTGGCTAACCCTTCAGGGACTATCTAGATACCTCAGTAGCATGTTTTCTGTGTTTTGTGTTTCGTGACCAGTGGTCATGTTCTTTATGTGGGCAGTTGTGGCCACGTGTTCCAGGACAGGAATCTGTTTGAAACACCTACCGTCCTCAGGTGGGTGCCTGGGTGCCTGGACCTTACCAAGTTTCCTGGCACGGCCCACTGCTCCACAAGTGGGAGCACAAACATGCAAAGCAGCATAACCTGGATAAGTCTCCAGAAAATTAGGCTCAGTGGAAAAACAAAACAACTTAGGGGTTGAAGAGATGGCAGAGTGGTTAATAGCATGGATGCTCTTCTTCTTACTTTCATGACAACACATGACTAACCTGCCTTACCTCAGTTCCCTGTAGTTTAGCACTCACTCGGGACCTCCGTGGGTATCAGGCATGCATACGATACACTCACACACATCCTCCCCTCTCCTCCCCTCTCCTCCCCTCTCCTCCCCTCCCCTCCCAGTAAGTGAAGCTCTCTGATTCACTAAACCATCCCTGTCTGACTGAGATTGGAGTTTGTGTGGCCTTTGTAGCAACTCATGGACTCCAACAGTCTAGAAAGATCTTGCAGTGGAACCTGTGTTCAAACAGCCAATATCCACATAAAAGCTGGACAGGGATGGTTTATTGAATGCACACCCTAATACTGATCAGATCAGGGACATAGTTTGGACTTGAGGAGCTGAAGCTATGCCCATGAATATCTTCCTCTATCAGCTTATAAAGGATAAAAACCACAATGAACTCATACACAGGTGCAGGAAGTGCTATTCAGTGGTCAGCTCTGACTCAAGCCATTTTAGAAATAACAGTTCATATTAACCTTTAAGTTGATGGGTCCTATGTAAAGCTTTGTAGATTTTTTAAAAATTTTTTGTTTTTAAAGATTTATTTGTTTATTATATATGAGTACACCTTAGCTGTCTTTAGACACACCAGAAGAGGGCATCAGATCTCATTAAAGATGGTTATATCCGGGCGTGGTGGCGCACACCTTTAATCCCAGCACTTGGGAGGCAGAGGAAGGCTGGATTTCTGAGTTCAAGGCCAGCCTGGTCTACAGAGTGAATTCCAGGACAGCCAGGGCTACACAGAGAAACCCTGTCTTGAAAAACCACAAAAAAAAAAAAAAGATGGTTGTGACCCATCATGTGGTTGCTGGGATTTGAACTCAGAACCTCTGGAAGAGCAGTCAGTGCTCTTAATCGCTGAGCCATGTCTCTAGCCCTGGATTTTCTAAATATTAACAAACCTTGTATAGAACATAAAGAACCAAACAGGGTATGTGGTCAGTATGGCAATGCTCTGAGTCAATTTTTTCGTGCCAGTGACTGGCAGGCATGTTACAGCAACAATATGAAATAGCTGGCAAGCATGGAACAAAATGGCTGCAGCTTTGCTAGGAAGGGACACTCTTCAACACAGACCCTTGGTAAATTTTAAAATCCATTCATGTCTTTTTGCCTATGAAACACATGCTGCATATTTAAGAAGTTTGTAGCATTTCAGATCTTATTTATGTTCTATCCATTACCTTAGTTAAGCATTGTAAGTAATTCTGTCACTGTATTTTAATGAAGGATTTTGGGTAGCTGCTTTTCAGCATTCCTGTTAGGGCAGAGAAAAGCCTGTTACTGCCTGGGTTGAGTGTGTTATGATAAGAAATTACCAGTGTGGAAGTGGCCACAACTCTTAGAATATCTTCCTGCATTTTCTTTATAATTTTATTCCTAAGTAAACACTTCTGTTATCAAAACAGCTGTTATTTTTCTTTAAGAACTTTCTCTAGGTTTTGTTTTTAGCTTTCTTTACAATTTGAGAACTGAGAAGGTAATTTTAGATTAACACCTATTGGAGAAATTCCAGTATAGAGGGCCATCTGTTTGCATGCTTTGGAATATTTTCAAAATAAGATTGTTGTTTGTGTCGTTGCAGAGTCTCACTGTATAGCTCTGGCTGCCCTAGAACTGTTTGTCCTCTAGGTTGGCTTCAAATTCAAAGATTCCCCCATCTCTCCTTCCAGTGGTGTGATTTAAAGGTGTGTGCTCCTAAACCGTACTAAAAACATTTTATCATTACAACTGTCTTTTTTGTTGTTGTTTTGTTTTCTCTGTGTAGTCCTGGCACAGTCCTGATACTAGTTCTGTAGACCAGGCTGGCCTCAATCTCGGAAAACTGCCTGCCTCTGCCTCCTGAGTGCTGGAATTAAACGTGTGCGCTACCACACCCAGCTTACAAACTGCTTTTTTTTTTTGGTTTTTCGAGACAGGGTTTCTATGTATAGCCCTGGCTATCCTGGAATTCACTCTGTAGACCAGGCTAGCCTCGAACTCAGAAATCTGCCTGCCTCTGACTCCCAAGTGCTGGGATTAAAGATGTGCGCCACCACCGCCCCACACAAACTGATTTTATATATATATATATATATATATATATATATATATATATATATATATATATATTTGTTTAGTATATGTGTGTGTGTGTGTCCATATGTTCAAGTATCTGTAGAGGTCAGAAGAGGGAATTGGATGGATCTCCTGGAACTGGAGCTATAGACAATTGTGAGCTGCTAATGTGTCTGAGGATAGTGAGAGTGTGCTCATATACATAAAATAAATAAAATCTTTTAAAGAAACAAAATACGTCACTGTCAAAGACATGAACCTGTAGTAGTCTGTAGAACTGGATTCTGGGGCTGGTGAGATGGCTCAGTGGGTTAGAGCATCCGACTGTTCTTCCGAAGGTCCTGAGTTCAAATCCCAGCAACCACATGGTGGCTCATAACCATCCGTAACAAGATCTGACACCCCCTTCTGGAGTGTCTGAAGACAGCTACAGTGTACTTACATATAATAAATAAATAAATCTTAAAAAAAAAAAAAAAGAACTGGATTCTGGGGAAGGTAAAATAAGTATATTTCAAAAAACAGTATTAATTATGTTATCTTAAAACACTTAAAACTGCTAAGCTTTTGACCTAGAAATGTCAGTTACTGAAATCCTCTCTGAAGAAATAATCAAATACTCAGGCAAAGATTTATGTATTTAATACAATAGGCTGTAGAGCAGAGCAGTTACAGGTCCTGAAGCCCGGCTGCCTCAGTCCAAATTCAGGTTCTCTTACTTGGGACCATTGAGGCTTTGCTTAATCCTTACCTGCTTCAGGTGCCTCTGTCTGTAATGTGAGGACTAAGCCCCACCCTGAAGAGTTCCTGTAAGAGAGTAATGGCTGTCCCTTCAGCGTCAGTCAGCCACAACAACAGTGTGTGCAACACCATCCTCCAAACATACGGCAAACACGCTTCTCCCTCACACAGCAGATATGCTCTGCTGGACATGGGTATGGGTCCTGTGGACTGTGGCCACTTGTTCTTCAGGGGTCAGTAAATGACCAGGGATGTATGTGTTCCTGTAGGCAAATCCTGCCACGCACACTCTTTGCACCATCTGGCAATCTCAGGCCAAAGCACATCGCATGCTGAACTAACATCCATGATTTAAACATTGACTTGGATGGCCATACGGTCTCTGCAACCACTGAATGTTGCCATTATAGGATGGAAGCTGGATTAGTTAACACATTGATTTATGGGGTCATGACTGTAATTTAAATAAAATCATGTTTTTAAAAGCAGGTGGCATGTTGGCTTATGGGCCAGAGTTTTCTAACCATTGACTAGCTTATTGTAATCAGTCAGAAATTTTCAGAGGATTTAATAAGTTAACATACTAAAAGTACATATCAGTTCTATATGTGGGACATTGCTAGCACATGTTGATTTTCATTAACAGTGTTGTTTTTGTTACTTTAGCAAATATTGGAAATAATAGGTATTCAACAGTCCACATAAGGTCAAAGATATTACAGCATACCACACTTTTAAATGTTAGGTATCCATTTAGACATCATTTAAAAATAACTAAGGGGAGGGGTTGGCTTGATTAAGAGCATTTTCTGTGCAGCCATGAGAACCGGGGTTCACATTCCTGGGACCCATATAAGAAGCTGGGCATGGTTGCACTCATGCCTGGAAACCCAGCCCTGTGATGGGGAAACAGACACAAGAGGGTTGTTGTAGCTTGCTGGCTGCTAGCCTATCTCTAGGTTCCCTGACTCAAGGGAACAAGGCAGAAAGTGACAGGGCCTCTGCAGAGGCAGACATTCGCACACAGGCATATGCATATACTACATGTATATACACACAGGCACATACACATAAAAACATTTTTTTAATGTAAGGGAGGGCTGGACTAATGTTCAGAGTGCCTCCTGGGCCTCCAGAGGACCTGGTTTGCTTCACAGTATTCGTATCACCAGAAGGCTCAAAATCATCTAGACAGACAGACAGACAGACAGACACACACACACACACACACACAGAACACATACACAGAGACACACAACTAATGACAATAAAAACCTAATGGGAAAGGAATATGTTTATGTTAAATAAAGAGATCATTTCTGTTATGACATGAGTCTATTTTTTAAAGAAAATAATGTATTTTTTGTGTGCAAAGGTTTATTCTCCAGGATGGCTGAGAGAGTAAACTAGATGAACACTTTCCAGGGTACAGTAAGAAGAAGCAGTTCTGTTCCAGGACTCAGAAATGGTCAGGGCACCAGCCATGGGGTAGCACCCTCCACTGACTCTCGGGCTATCCGGACCATATTCCTCAAGTGTCCTACTGTCTTTTCAGTGGCAATAAGGCAGAACACTGGTGTACAGAAGAGGGCAACCTCTCATGCCCCTGGCTATCTGAATATCCAGACATACACACCGGCTTCTCTTAGAAAGTAAAGATTATGCTGCAATGTTTGCTAGCCCTGGGTCTAGACATCACATGAAGAATAGCAAAGGAACCTTCAGAATCTTCCAAATTCTTTCTTCCTTCAGTCTCACAAAATATTGACAATTAAGTGTGGTTTTGTGTGTGGAAGCATTGCCCATAGTACATGTGTGTATGTAGAGACCAGAAGTAGCCTTGCTAGTCATTCCTCGTGAGCAGTTTACCTTGTTTTTTGAGATGAGGTGTTTCACTGGGGCCTAGTACTCAGTAATTAGGCTAGCCTGATTGGCCAGCTGAGCCCAGGCTCCTTCAGTGTCTGCCTCCCCAGGGCTGGTATTATAGACACCTCACCCCTAGGTCCCGCCTCTCAGTCCTCCTCTGGAGTGGCACCTGGTCTACATAGCTGTCCCTCAGTGAGCTCATCGGCCTGTATGTGATTCTCTTTGTCATTTTCTCTCAGCTGGTCTTGTGTAACCAAAAGAATGCTGAGACATGTTGTAGCTTCCATCTGGGCATTTCAGAACACTTGTTTCAGGAAAATCATGTAAGAATTCCTTTAATCCCAGCACTCTGGAGGGAAAGGTAGGCAGATCTCTTGAGTAGGTAGCCAGTCAGTTCCAGAGTGGGTGGCTAGCTATGTAGACCCTATCTAAAAAACAAACAACAACAACAACAACAACAACAAAAATCTTGAGATTTGTTTCAAAATAAATGATCACAATGATGTCAGCCATATTAAAAGAAGCAAAGTTGCCACTTTTTGTTTGTTTGTTTTAAGACACAGTTTCTCTGTGTATTAACACTGGTTGCCCTGGAATTTCCTTTGTAGACCAGGCTGGCCTCGAACTCACAGAGATCTGCCTGCCCCTCCCTCACGAGTGCTGGAATTAAAGGTATTTACCACCACTGGCCTGGCACTATAGTCACTCTGGGGTTTTGTGGGATTTTCTATTCTGCCTTATATTTATTTAGGGAGTTGGTTTATGTGTATATGTGTATACACTGTTCCTGACATGCATGCCTTCTGTGTGGAGGACTTACAGGAGGGTGTACATTTTCTCTTTCTGTCCTGAGGGTTTTAGGGATTGAACTCAGGTCAATGGCAGGCTTGGTGGCCAGCCCCCTTTCCCCACTGAGCCAAGTCACCAGCCTTGTGTTTTTTGTTTTTTTTTTGTTCCCCCCATCATTTTTATGTGTTCTGCCCACACATATGTCTACACACCACTTGTATACAGTGTCTGTGAAGGTCAGAAAGGGTATCAGATCCCCTAGACAACTAGAGTCATAGATGGTTACTACCTGCCATGGGGATGCTAGGTCACCTGAATAAGGGTCACCTGGAGAACAGCCCCTGGCCTCTGCTTTTGAGAAGGATCTCACGTCACCCAACCTGTCCCCAAACTCGCTCCGTGGCTGAGTTTTATCTTGAGCTTTTGGTCCTCCCACCTTTACCACCCCAGTGCTGGGACTACAAGTATGTAACAAGCTCAGTTTATACTGTGGGGGATGGCCCCAGGGCTTTGTGCCCAACTGCACCACTGTTCCTTAGTTTGGAACTAACAGAGAAGATTTGTTTATTATGTACATACTTTCCATTTCTAGTGACTTTATTTACAATAAAAAATTGGTGATGATTCTTACCAATTGGACTGTTGTTTTCAGACAGATGTCACACACCATTTAAGTTAGTAATAATTTATGCATTAAAGGCTAATTGAAAATTAAATTATAGTGTCATACAGATTTGACATGTTGGGCTGGGTGATGCTTGGGGGACGGAATATAGGATACATCGTAACATGTCTAGCTGCATCTCCAGATGTTACCCGTGAGTCCAGTGATGAACTGCAGCTTGAGGCTGAAATGTTTCCAGATGTTGCCGAGTGCCTCACTAGAGGGCTACACTGATGCAGCTGAGAACCACATCCTGTGTGTCTTGCTTTACAAGGAGTGTAATTTGGAATAAAGCAACATTCCATTAGGAGCTAAGCACAAAATCAACACAATAAAAAACCGGCTAGGCAGTAATTTTAAGGTGTTCAGCATGAGCAAAAATTTCAGACTATATTTCTTTTTTTTTTTTAATTGTTGTATTCTTTTTTTTTTTTTTTAAGATTTATTTATTTATTACATGTAAGTACACTGTAGCTGTCTTCAGACACTCCAGAAGAGGGCACCAGTTTTCATTACAGATGGTTTTGAGCCACCATATGGTTGCTGGGATTTGAACTCAGGACCTTTGGAAGAACAGTCTGTTCTCTTAACCACTGAGCCATCTCGCCAGCCCCAGACTATATTTCTTTCTTTCTTTTTTTTTTTTTAAAGATTTATTTATTTATTATATGTAAGTACACTATAGCTGTCTTCAGACACTCCAGAAGAGGGCATCAGATCTTGTTATGGATGATTGTAAGCCACCATGTGGTTGCTGGGATTTGAACTCAGGACCTTCAGAAGAGCAGTCGGTGCTCTTAACCACTGAGCCATCCCTCCAGCCCCCAGACTATATTTCTTATCCAGACTATATTTCTTTTTCTTTCTTTCTTTCTTTTTTTTTTTTTTTTTGGTTTTTCAAGACAGGGTTTCTCTGTGTAGCCCTGGCTGTCCTGGAACTCACTTTGTAGACCAGGCTGGCCTCAAACTCAGAAATCCGCCTGCCTTTGCCTCCCGAGTGCTGGGATTAAAGGTGTGCGCCACCACGCCCGGCTATCAGACTATATTTCTTAATCAAAGGCTAGATTGTCTCGGCAATTGTTATAAAAACAGATCACCAGAAGCATTTTAGCAAATGCCACATGGGAAAAGTAAAATTAGTTAATAGAGATGTAATTTATAGTTATTTCTTCAGTCATTTTAAAATGTAAGGCTATAGATCTGCAGTTGTTAAGGGATATATAAAGGTCATTGCACTATTTTTTATACTCGAGTCATGGCGATTTTCTGCAGCATGATGGATAAAAATGTGTTTTTCTTCTTTGGTCATGATATCTACAGCAGTGATGCCCAGTACCCTGCTGAGGCCATCATTAACCTGACTTCCTCTACAACAGGTTTGGCCTTCTGTGGAACACCTCAGCTCTCAGGGTGTTCTTCAGCTAGGACATTTGCCAGGGGAAGTGGGCAAACAGCTCGTGCAGAAAGAAGAGCAAACACTGTTAATCTAAAACCATCATTGAGTGTTCTGTTGTCTTTCAATGCCAATCACCAGCTTTATCTTCCGTGGGGTCAGTAAACTGAAGCAGGCAGCCAGTGGGGGGGTTCAGTGCTTACAGTCTCTGAAGGAGGTTGGTCCAGATACTGACTGGTGCTGCTGCTATAACAGCCAGTGATTAGAGAAATTACTCAGCAGACTTTTCTCTAAGGGAACATGTACATATACATATATGCACATATACACATGTGTGCACATATACACATCTAGTTGACAAATGTAAAAAAGTTCCAACAAGCAGGCTCCAAGCATTTCACACATACACATACATACACACATACATACATACACACACAATTGGTGATGTAGAAAGCTACAACACACACTCATATACATACATACAGATTTGGTGGATGGAACAAAGTTCCAATATACTCTCACACAGACTTCATACATATACATGCATGCGTTCACATACATATATATACATACATACATATATACATACACACACATACACACACACACACTTAGAGGGTAGAAGGCCCAAAGCTCCAACCCACTCTCACATAAACTTTACATACATACATACATGCATATATACATACATTCATACACACACACACATAGCTGATGGATGGAAGGAACAAAGTTCCAACAACTTTATTTTTTCTTTCATAGATTGTATATCCCAGTAAAATCTTTCAAGCAGTATAAAATTACAATATGGTTTTGTACTATTTTTCTTTTAGTGAATGATTATGAAAAACAGTGTGTTCCCCAATAGCTTTATGGGAAATAACATTATGCAGTACAGGTAAAGAAAACAAGTTGTTCCCAAGAATCTATGTACATTCATAACTAAGCAACTTGTTATAAATTAACAAAGTGTAAGCAAGCAAGGTAGTTCACTCAGCCAGTTTCTCTTACTGGCAGGTAGAAATTTGTGGTAACAAAGAAAAGATTAATTATTTTATTATTTTACTATCTATCTTTAAAAATAATCTTATATTAATCTTAAGCACAAATCTAAACTCTAAATCAGTCATATCTATTTTAAATCCTCAGAATGCATATCTGCACATCAGCAATTTTTATTAAGTCATATCAAGATGTTGAGAACAAAAATGGGTATAAAAGGGCTGGGAGCGATGTCTCAGCGGTTAAGAACACTGACTACTCTTCCAGAGGTCCTGAGTTCAGTTCCCAGCAACCACATGGTGGCTCATAACCATCTATAATGGGATCTGATGCCTTCTTCAGATGTGTCTGAAGAAAACAACAGTGTGCTCATACATAAAATAAATAAGTAAATCTTTTTTTTAAAAAAAGGGTATAAGAAATTTATCATCACCAGTCCAGTCTCAGAGAGAGTCACGTCAGCCAGTGTTGCCCTTGTTCTTGTTCCCTGACTATAAAGGTCCCTGGCTTAACTAGTAAGAACGTGCCTTTTCTGTTTTTTTGGTTTTTTTGGTTTTTCGAAACAGGGTTTCTCTGTATAGCCCTGGCTGTCCTGGAACTCACTTGGTAGACCAGGCTGGCCTCGAACTCAGAAATCCACCTGCCTCTGCCTCCCAAGTGCTGGGATTAAAGGCCTGCG
>NC_034602.1:95836377-95846877 GCF_900095145.1 Mus pahari | reverse complement strand
TGTTTTTTCAAAGTTTTCTAAGGCTGTTGGATTGCTCACAATCTACAGAATCATTAATCTGCTCCAGCAGCAGGGCCTGAAAGAGATCAAGGATTGGTACTGTGAGTGCCAGAGGTGCTGCCCAGTGAGGGGCTGGAAGCCCCCTAGAGTTTTCACACAAACCTTAGATTAAGAGGGGTGTGAGGGCAGCAAGCAGAGCAGAGCATGCATAACAGCATGATGTCCTCAGAGCCATGCCTCAACTGAGGGACACTGTGGGTACCCCTGGCAGTGCTAACTGGTGGGCCAAATTCATTCCATGAGTTCTAAAACCATTTATTATTCCTCCTGCATGATCCTCAGCACTGCAAATTATCAATTGTCTCTCAAGTATTAGTGGTACTTTGTGAGGTTTGGGGATTAGTTCGGTGGAAGTGTGCTTGCACAGAACCTTGGGTCTGGTCCCCAGCACTAAAAAAATTAGAATAGAGGAAGGACCTGAGGAAGGGTGGGAGGGCAGGAGGGAGGGAGGGGGGGAGGAAGAGAGAGGGAGGGAGGGAGGGAGAGACAGAGCGAAGAGAGAAGAGAAACAGGTGTGTAGATGTGATGGCTTAGCTGGTAAAAGGGCCTGCTGTCAAACTGGGGACCTGAATTCAACCTCTGGTACCACATGGTAGTTCTACAGAATTAATTCCCACAAATTGTCCACCACACTCGTCCTGTGGCACTTGAATACACACACCCCCACACATACACACACATGCACACACAGAAAAGAAACTTCTGTCTTGTGTCACCAATACCATTTTTCCCTTTGTCCCATACTGTTTTGTTTTGAGATGGTCTCACTTTGTAGCCCTGACTGGTCTAGAGCTCAGAGATCAACCTCTGCGTCCCAAGTGCTGACTTCCAAGCTGTCAAACTTCATTTTCTTAATTTTTCTTGAAGTTAAAATGATACCATTTGCCAGTCTGGTCTACAAAGTGAGTTCCAGGACAGCCAGGGCTATACAAAGAAACCTTGTCTCGAAAAACAAAAAAAAAAAAAAAAAAAAAGATACCATTTTCCTCTTCCCTTTCCTTTCTCCAGGCCACACTCACACCCCTCAAATTCATGAGCTCTTTTTCTTAAATTGTACACACATATATAATATATTCCTAAATATACAAATACAACCTACTCAGTCTATATAATGTTCATTTATGTAACTGATTTCAAGGTTGACAGTGTAATGTTGGATAGCCCTTCAGTGTGACTCTCCCTGGGAAGGCTGTCTACCCCACTAACCGCTGTTTAGTTGCCTATAGTTCTGCCTCTGGGTTGGGCCTTGATAGCTTCCCCGTCTGTGTTAGCATACGCTTTGGTTTCCTTGTTGTTCTTTGGTTTTGTCTTGTGTTTTGTAAATATTTTTCAAACTTTTTTTTTTTTTTTTTTTTTGAGACAGGGTTTCTCTGTATAGACCAGGCTGGCCTGGAACTCAGAAATCCACCTGCCTCTGCCTCCCGAGTGCTGGGATTAAAGGCGTGTGCCACCACGCCCGGCTCAATATTTTCCAATCTTAAATTTCTCCTTGTCTAGACTTAACCCTTGTGACTTAATTGTTGAAGAAATGGTCTCTTTGTATTGCATGTTTCCCACAGCCTGGAGTTTGCCTCAAACTGTCCTTTGCTCCAAGGTTTCCAGTGCTAACGGCTGTCTCCACCATTTCCTGTGAATGGGTGGTTGCAGCTAGAGGTTTGATCAGATCCAGATCTTCCTTCCTTTTTGGCTGTAGCCAATGGCAGCATTGCTGATCTCTTCTTGCACAGTGACGACTTTGTGTGTGTGTGTGTGTGTGTGTGTGTGTGTGTGTGTGTGTGTGTGTCTTGGTGCACACCATGCTTTGCAGGCATTTGTCTTTAATCTTAGTGGAGTCTCATAATGCTAGGGCCAGTAATCTCAAATGATTCTTAGACAGACCTCTTGGTTCCATTGTGTTGCATGTGATTTAATTTTGTGGTGTGTGTGTGTGTGTGTGTGTGTGTGTGTGTGTGTGTGTGTGTGTGTGTGAATTCACTTAGTGCTATATAAAAATGTTTTGCATTAAAAGCTCTTTTACAATTAGTAATAAAGGCCTGAATTATTTGTACTGGGATTCACCGTCTGTGAAACTCCTTGAGGGCAGATGTCTGAACTGCAGATAGGACCATTTACCTTTGAGCCTGGATTTGGGCTTTTTTTTCCCTTTGAGCTTGCCATCTTCTGCTCGTGCACCATGGCTCTATAGTCTCTTTCTGCTTTCTGCTTACAGTATTCTACTGTTTCCAAGTGTGAGAAACTGGCTTGGGAATATAAAAGCAAAACTAGCTTTCATTGTATGTGTGCGTCCTTAATTTATTCTGCTCAGTTCTATCTGTAGACCTCAGTTCTACTGTTTATTAAATCAAACCACTGGAACTCTAGATCCAAAAACTATCAGTCTGTGTTGACCAACCACCACATTTGAATATTGAAAGGCTTGATCTATGGCTGATGTAGAAAGGCATCAACCGCTGAGATCAGATATCAGAGCAGCGCACACAAAACATTGCAAAGAGGATCCTGTTGTGTAGCTTTGCCCATTGGCTTACAAAGAATAATTTATGCTTTACTTTCTTTTTGTTTTCCTTTTTGTTGTTGTTTTGCTTTGCTTTTCTTCTTTGAGACAGGATCTTATGTAGCCTTGTCTGGCAACTCAGTATAACTAACGATGGATGACCTTGAACCCCTGATTCTCCTGACTCCACCTCCCAATTGTGGGAATACAGGTTTACACCACCATACCTGGCTAAATCTCACACACACACACACACACACACACACACACACACACACACACACCAGACCAGACCAGACCAGGCAGGGTTTTTCTGTGTAGTCCTGGCTGTTTGGGAACTCAGGGTTAGTGTTAAGATCTTGCTCTGGCCTTGAACTCACAGAGATCCACCTGTCTCTGCCTCCCAAGTGCTGGGATTAAAGGAGTGTGCCAGCACTGCCTGGCTAAAATATTTAGTATTACTATGATTATTCATAAAGACCTTTAAAATTCCCACTTGAAACAGTGTTTAGTCCGCTCGCCTGTTCTAGGAGTGGCGTTGTGCTTCTACTGAGTAACTGGCTTGAGTGGCACTGGAGAGGCTAAATGTACATCCTGAAGGGTATTTGTTTCCCTTCCTTTCCTAAGACCCATGTTGTCTGGGCTTCTTGTAAATGCACTTTGTTAGGGGCTGGTGAGATGGCTCAGAGGTTAAGAGCATTGACTGCTCTTCCAAAGGTCCTGAGTTCAAATCCCAGCAACCACATGGTGGCTCACAACCATAAGTAACAAGAGTTAACGCCCTCTTTCAGAGTATCTGAAGACTACTACAGTGTACTCACATATAATAAATAAATAATTCTTAAAAAAATAAATTAATTTAAAAAAAAAAAGAAAATGCACTTTGTTCTAGAACTGCCATATAAAAGCTTGGATTATATATTGTGCTTCTCCGAGCAAAGAGAATGCCTGTTCCGGGGCGGTGAGTGCCAGCTTGCTGCTGACTGACTGTCATGTGACCTTTGCTTGCAGGCTCGGTTGTCCTACATGCGGGTGAAGTATCTTTTCTTTTCCTGGCTGGTGGTTTTTGTTGGAAGCTGGATCATATATGTGCAGTATTCAACCTATACAGAGCTCTGCAGAGGGAAGGACTGTAAGAAAATCATAGTAAGTATTTTAAATGTTTTAGTTGTTTTTTAAACATCCTATATCAGACTATAGTTACTATAAATGGCCTAATTATTAAATGTCTTCGACAGTAAAGGCAACTTGATATTACAGTTGTGCTGATCTTCCTAGCTTTTTAATAAATTCAGTACTCAGAAATCTAAATATATAGTACAGGTAAATCAGTGTGGAAGCAATCTCACTATGAAAAGGTTCTTATTTTCAAATATATTTGAAATTTGGTTTATTATATATCAGATTTTAAAAATGTTTAGGACATAAGTATGTTATTATAGATTTTCTTCAATATATATATTTTTAATAAATAGAGTCATATCAAACACTAAACTTTATCTAAATGGTATATATTTATAACTTGTCTTCTCTCTGAGTAATTCAGTATATCTTATAAAAATTACCTTATCAGTTCAAGATTAATAGCCATATTTACTGGCTGTAAGTGTTGTAGAACACTTATTTTAAATCCTTGAGTTTCTTAATTAAGTTAACTCCTTATTTTCTACTACTATTTTTCAACATATATCAAAACACTTATTTCAGGACCACGTATTTATTTTTGGATTTGTTTGTTTGTTTTTATGGGACTCTAGTTCAAACCAAGGATCTCAGGCATTCAAGCAGGTGCTTACCTCCAAACTACACCCATCTCTATGCAAAACATTTAAAGTGTGTGTGCACTCTCGGCTGGGTGCGTGTGAGTGGAGCTCCTGCAGAGACCAGAAGAGCACATCAGGTTTCCTAGAGCTGGTGTTACAGGTAGTCCTTAGCTGTCTGATGTGGATTTGGGGAACAAAACTCAGGTAGTCTGAAAGAACAATATGTGTCTTAACTGTTTAGCCATTTCTCCAGATTCCTATAGCAGTCATGTAAAAAGTATAACTCCTGGGCTGGAGAGATGGCTCAGCAATTAAGAGCACTGACTGCTCTTCTGAAGGTCCTGAGTTCAAATCCCAGCAATCACATGGTGGCTCACAACCACCCGTAATGAGATCTGACTTCCTCTTCTGGAGTATCTGAAGACAGCTACAGTGTACTCACATATAATAAATAAATAAATCTTTAAAAATGTTTTAAGATTATTTATGATTATTGTGCATGTGTGCGTGATATGAGGTGGGGAACAGGAGGATACCACAGTGCGCTGTGCAGTGGGTTCTCTCCTCCCACCTCTATGTGCATCACAGACATCAAACTAAGGTGAGACTTGCATGCCAAGCATCTTTTCTTGCTGAACTGCCTCTAGTGCTCAACCCTGGGATCTGACTACTTTCAGCCAGTACATATATTGAAGTGTTGTACATTACTACAGTTTACTGAGAGTCAGTCATGTTGGTTCACTGTGGAGAACACCAGGCTAGAAACAAAGTCCTAGGCTGTGCTCACCTTTTCATAACATAGCTTTGCTTTATTTCTAGTTTACAGGTGAGAAAAATGTTTTTGCCCTACCTGCCCCTCAGCTTTTATGACTCTGACTTTACCCAATAAGCTTGGCCACTACCTGTGACGGTCCTCGGACATGTCAGCTGGATATAGAGTAGGTTCAAATGTCCTTGACTTGATCTTGTTTGGTATGAGGCAAATGGCCTCATACTGTCACTGTAGCATTGTAAGTTGTCCCTGAGAGATTGCTGGAGAAGCTCCCCCTAGAGCATCGATTCTGCTTTGTTAGGAGTTAGGGGTGAGTGGTCATCGCAGTCATGGTCATCCTGGTTTTTTCTCTGAGTGTCTGCTGTCTTTTACATCCTCCATTTCTGTGTGAGGGGTTACATCTGTTGTGGTGTGGGTGCTGGAGTAAAAGTTCCTCAGGTTTGAGGTCAGTCACCTTCTCAGTAGCTGTGCAAGCTACTGAACTTCTGCAAAATGGTGACTCATACCATCTCCATATACTTCCCCTTCTACTACTGTATGATTACTTGCTATAACCATAATTTCCTAATTAATAAGTTATTGCGGTCAATCCTGTTTGATGCCCAACTATGTAGAAATCTTACATGATTGGACTCTGTAGGTGGGCTCTCCCAGACATGGCCTGTTTCATTAGCTGGAGTAGGAGAGGTGCTTCTCTTCTGCGCACATCTAAGGACCACAAAGTTCCATCGGAGTCCTCTG
Source organism: Mus pahari (assembly GCF_900095145.1). Taxonomy (NCBI): domain Eukaryota; kingdom Metazoa; phylum Chordata; class Mammalia; order Rodentia; family Muridae; genus Mus; species Mus pahari. The sequence goes on along the minus strand of NC_034602.1, from coordinate 95,841,047 downwards.
ACTGGCTCCGCTGTGGAGGGAGTTCAGAATTCCAGTCTGCACTTCTCTGAGGAGTGCCCCCACCACACTTTAGAGGGCTGGTGTGAGTGTTAAAGGAACATACATACCCCTTGGGAGGCAGAGGCAGGTGGACTTCTGAGTTCTGGGCCAGCCCAGTCTACAGAGTGACAACCAGGACAACCAGGGCTACACAGAGAAACCCTGTCTGGGAAAAAAAAAAGAACATACCCTAACATACCTTTTAAACTGAAGTACTAAAAGATTGCAGGAACCCTAATTTAATCACAGTCTCCTTTGAGATTCAGTTTCCAAGGATAATGATTTGTTACTTAAAACAATCATCTTAAGACCTACTAAATTGAAGTCATTAGGAGCTATGTTCTTGGTTAGACAGTAATGCATAACAGTATTCCATTTAGCTTTGCCTTGCTTGAGCTTCTTTAATGTGTGAAGAAGTAGTCAATAGAGGAAAAACTGGAAAAGCTTAAGACAGAGCACAGAAATCGGTGAAGACTGGTAATGCCTGAGAGAGAAGATGGAGAAAATGATGACTGGAGACTGGAAAGTTTCCAGGAATTGTGAGAAAACCCAACTCTGCTTTCTCTGTGTGTGTCTGTGTGTCTGTCAGTGTGTCTGTGTGTCTGTCGGCCTCTGTATGTGTGTCTGTGTGTGTGTCTGTGTGTCTGTCAGTGTGTCTGTNTGTATGTGTGTCTGTGTGTGTGTCTGTGTGTCTGTCAGTGTGTCTGTGTGTCTGTCAGTGTGTCTGTGTGTCTGTCGGCCTCTGTATGTGTGTCTCTGTGTGTGTCTGTGTGTGTGTCTGTGTGTGTGTCTGTGTGTGTGTCTGTGTGTGTGTCTGTCAGTGTGTGTCTCTGTATGTGTGTGTCTCTGTCAGTGTATGTCTTTGTGTGTGCTTATCTCTGTACATCTTTATGCATCTGTGAGTGTCTGTTGGTGGGTGTCTGTGTGTGTGCCTTGTGTCTAGCTTTATCTCTATGTGTGTATATGTGTATGGGTGTCTGTGTGACTGTGTGGGTGTCTTTGTGTGTATCTGTGGAGGGTGGAATGTCTGTATATATGTGTGTGCTTGTCTGAATGAATGTGTGTCTATGTGTACATGTGTGTGGGGGCAGGCCTGTATGGTTTTGTGTATGCCTATATGTATATATGTGTGTGTATGTGTATGTGTGTGTCTGTATGTGTGTATGCATGTGTGTGTGTGTCTGAGTGCCTTGTGTGTGAGTGTGTGTAGGTGTGTCTGTGTGTATGCATGTGCCTGTGTCTGTCTGTGTGTCTGTCAGTTTGTCTGTGTCAGTGTCTGTGTGTATCTCTGTGCTTGGTTTTTTTAGTCTTGTTAAGGAGAACCAGCTGTGTGAAAGTGATATCTTAAGTACATTTTTAGAGCATGGATTTTTTAAAATATTTAGAAGCCAAAGACTACACATATGTTTGTGGTTATTGCCCCCTTGTGGTCCAGTTTGTAGTTTAGGGCAGGATTCCCTCAATAGGAGTGAGTTTTGTAAAAAATAAGGGTAAACAGTGCCCTCTTCTGATATAATGAGGTATGTGCAATCAAAGCTAAACAAGTGCTGTTTATTACAATAGTAGTAAGTCTTCGGACTTTTGATTATTTAAAAGTTACTTAGTAACATTATTGACTATTTTGATATACACCTGAATATTACTCAGAGTGATTATAGTTTTATGAAGCCAACTTCTCTTTTCACACAAACGTTTGGGAAATGTGCCTTTAATTTGGGATAGAAAGCCAGAGCTGTTCTTTGTGACCATCCCTGTGATACAAGATTAGCTTGAGGCCTTTGCTCACAACAGGAAATCTGATTTTTTTTTTTTGAGACAGGGTTTCTCTGTATAGCCCTGACTGTCCTGGAACTCACTTTGTAGACCAGGCTGGCCTCGAACTCAGAAATCCACCTGCCTCTGCCTCCCAAGTGCTGGGATTAAAGGCATGTGCCACCACCACACCTGGCGGAAATCTGATTCTTACAGCTCAATACCAGACTAGTCGCTGTGTAAAAAGGAACTTTCAATACTGTGTACTGTTCTGTATGCTACAAGGGCAGGGGAACTTCAGGGATGCCCAAGACAGTCTGTGCCTCTATCACCTATCAGCCAGACAGTATAGCCAGGCTGCAAATGATGCTCAACTTGGGGATAGGAGGAAAGAAGAAAGAGTACCGGCTCGGTGTGCAGTGACCGCTCACGTGGAAAGCAAAGTGTTGCAGAGAGGCCGTTCCCAAGTCTCTGTTTTAGACAGTGAAATGGTGTTGGGATTCGAAGCTGAAGTCAGGTCAGTTGAAGGAGGCCCCAGTTCTTCCTGACAGAATATGCTAACTTAACTTAACTCCCTCTGCTTGTCTCTGCTTTCTCTGTGTTTGATGACCTGTCAGCCATTGCACAAAAGCCCTGGGTTAGTCAGCCTTAAACCTGTTCTGCTAGCTCCAGTTCAGCTTGTCTGTCAGCCTAGCTGGACAGATTCTACACAGGCTCTGGAATCTGACTGGGCCTAGGCTCCGTTTTCCATGTCTGCAAACAAAACTCCATGCGGCATATAGAGGATCGCCTAGACCTACTTTTTTTGAGCAAAAGATGTTTGGTTACTGATTTAGTTTTTGTTGGTTATGCAGTGTTGGAATGAATCCTCATACATATTACGAAGACACTTCACTATTGGTTAAGGGGTGTGTGTGTGTTTGTGTGTGTGTGACAGAGAGAGAGAGAGAGAGAGAGTGAGTTTTCTGCTTTTTAACTTCTTAGGGTAGTTCCTTCCTTCCTTCCTTCTTTTTTTTTTGTTTTTTTTTTTGAGACAGGTTTTCTCTGTGTAGCCCTGGCTGTCCTGGAACTCTCTGTAGACCAGGCTCGCCTTGAACTCAGAAATCCGCCTGCCTCTGCCTCCCGAGTGCTGGGATTAAAGGCGTGCACCACCACGCCCGGTTCTTTGGTTTTTCAAGACAGTTCCACTGTGTAGCTCTGTCTGTACTGGAACTCACTCTCTAGATCAGGCTGGCCTTGAACTCACAGAGTTCACCTGCCTCTGCATCTCAAGTGCTGAGATTAAAGGTGTATACCAGGCTGGAGAGATGGCTCAGTGGTTAAGAGCCGTGACTGCTCTACCAGAGGATCTGAGTTCAATTCCCAGCAACCACATAGTGGCTCACACCATCTGTAATGGGATCTGATGCCCTCTTCTGGTGTGTCTGAACACAGCAGTCGTGTACTCACATATATAAAATAAATGAAATGTGGGGAAAAAAAAGAATTAAAAAAAAAAAAACAAACAAACAGCCAGGGCTATACAGAGAAACCCTGTCTCGGAAAAAAAAAAGAAAGAAAAGAAAACAATGTCTCCTGAGAGGCTCTTCCAGTGCCTGGTAAATACAGACATGGATGCCCACGGTCATCCATTAGACGGAGCACAGGGTCCCCAATGAAGGAACTTGAGAAAGGACCCAAAGACCCAAAGAGCTGTAGGAGGAACAACAATATGAACCAACCAGTACCCCCAGAGCTCCCTGGAACTAAACCACCAAAGAAAACATTGGTGGGACTCTAGCTGCATATGTAGCAGAGGATGGCCTAGTTGGTCATCAATGGGAGGAGAGGCCCTTTGTCCTATGAAGGCTTTATGCCCCAGTGTAGGGAAATGCCAGGGCCAGGAAGCAGGAGTGGGGGAGAGGAAAGGGGGAGAGGATAGGGGTTTTCGGAGGGGAAACCAGGAAAGGGGATAACACTTGAAATGTGAATAAAGAAAATATCTAATTTTTTTTTTTTTTTTTAAAAGGTGTGTGTCACCGCTGCCCAGCTTTATGGTACTTTCTTGGTTACTTTTTTTTTTCTTTTGATTTTTGAGACAGGGTTTCTCTGTGTAGCCCTGGCTGTCCTGGAACTCACACTGTAGACCAGGCTGACCTTGAACTCAGAAATCCTCCTGCCTCTGCCTCCCAAGTGCTGGGATTAAAGGCATGCGCCACCACGCCCGGCTGGTTACTTTTTTTATTGCTATGATAAGACATGCTTATCACATGACCAAGACAACTTATAGAAAAGTTTATTGGAGCTTACATTTCAGAGGGTGAGTTCATGACTATCATATTGGAAGGCAGGCATAGTGCAGGAGCAGAGAGCTAACTGCGAATGGCATGGGCTTTTGAGCTGTCAAATGCACCCCAAGTGACACACCTCCTTCCACAAGGCCATACCTCCTAATACTTCCCAAACAGTTCCACCAACTGAGGACCCAGTGTGGCATGCAAACTAATGGGTTTCATTATGGCGTCTGTATACGTGTGTCATACTTTGTGCTAGTTCCTTCTGCTCAGTACCTCTTCGTGTTTCCTTCTTCAGCAGGTTCTTTTTTTCTCTCAGTTCTGATTTAATTATTTAAAATATTCACGAGTATCCAGGTAGCTTGTCCCTATAATGCTAGCACTTGGGAGGCCAACTCAGGAGGATTTTCACATGTGCAAGCCTAGGGACAGAGGAGTTCCAGCCCAGCCTGGATTACACAGTGTGACATCCTGTCTGGGACATTTTTTTGTTTGTTTGTTTTTTTGAGGCAGGGTTTCTCTGTGTAGTCCTGGCTGTCCTGGAACTCACTCTGTAGACCAGGCTGGCCTCAAACTCAGAAATTTGCCTGCCTCTGCCTCCCAAGT
>NC_034602.1:95835299-95836366 GCF_900095145.1 Mus pahari | reverse complement strand
TGTAGACCAGGCTGGCCTCAAACTCAGAAATTTGCCTGCCTCTGCCTCCCAAGTGCTGGGATTAAAGGCGTGTACCACCATGCCCGGCGACATTTTTTTTTTTTAACGATCTGTTAATCTTGTTCAGCCTTGCTGCTTCTTCGGGCATTATTTTTGTTATTTGTGCTTTTCTAGAAAATTGTTCATTTTAAATGTATTACCATAAAGTCATTTGTGTTTTTCACAATCACTGCCCAGTGGTTGCCTGTTAGTGCTTGGTTTTGCCTTCTCTCCGGTACTCGTGGCCAGTCTTCCTAAGGGCTTCTTTTTGTTAAGATTATGAGGAAGGATCTTTGGATATTTCGTTTTGTTGTTGTTGTTATTTTTCTTCTTCTCTTTGGATATTTCATTGCTTATTTCTTTGCTCCCATGCCTCCTGTATCTTGACTCTGTTGTCATTAGTGCTGTTGTTTGTTTGTTTGTTTTTAATGAGACAGGGTTTTCTATGTAGCCCTGACTGTCCTGGAACTCACCCTTTAGCCCAGGTTGGCCTCGAACTTACAGAGATCCACCTGCCTCTGCCTCCGAAGTGCTGGGATTAAAGGTGTGTGCTACCACACCCATTCGGTCTTCTATATCATCTACAGGTTTATCTCAAATTCTTTTAAATTTTTTTCAGTCCCTATTTCCTCAGTTTTTTCAAGATAGTATCTTAGGTCTTCCGGTATTTTTACCCTTGTTTATCCTTTCTCCTACACTACCTTTAAAAAAAAATAGGTAGGTATGTGTGCCTGCTTGTTTGAATACCATGTGTCTTCAGTGGAAGCTAGAGAGGATGTTCGATCCCCACAATTGCAGTTATTTATGGCTGTGAGCCACCACGTGGGTCCTGGGAACTGAACCCAGGTCTTCTAAAGGAACAGCAAGTACTCTTAACCACTGAGCCATCTTGCCAGTCCCCATAATGTGGCTTTTTTTTTTTTTTTAAAGATTTATTTATTTATCATATGTAAGTACACTGTAGCTGTCTTCAGACACTCCAGAAGAGGGCGTCAGGTCTTGTTACGGATGGTTATGAGTCACCATGT
>NC_034602.1:95833113-95835288 GCF_900095145.1 Mus pahari | reverse complement strand
CTCTTTACCCACTGAGCCATCTCACCAGCCCATAATGTGGCTTTTTATTTCTGGGTTTTTGTCCCTTTCTAAGTTCCATTAGCTTATTTTACATTTCCTCTGTTTTTTTTTGTTTTTGTTTTTTTTTTTTTTTCATTGTTTCTGATGCTTTGCAGTCTAAGGGATGTCAGAAAAGCCTTTGAATTCACAGCACTCTTTCTGTTCTGCTTCATCCCAGCAGTTCCTGGAATGTTGTCTTTATTTGATATTCGCTTCTCTTATTCCTTTCATAAACAGTCAGGCAGCAAACCAAGCTAGAAGTGAAGTTGGTGCGCATGTGCCTGTGTGTGGCTGAGGCAGGGCAGCAGATTGACTTTTCCTGGGATGTTCAGCCCCTGGAGGCTGCTAATCACAGCCCCTCCCACTCCAGGCCACCCACTGCCTGTCCCCAACAAAGTAACAGTTTAAGGATTTTGGTGTTCAGCCCTGCATTGATGAAGCCAAATGGAATTCTGGGAAATTCCCATAGCTGTGTCCCTTAAACCTTTCAAACCAGGATGATGGATTTGTTTCTCAGTTGCACCTTCTACTTGGTGCCTTGCCGACTTAGTCTAATGTCTCAGTGGGAATTTAATCTCAACTATTTCTGGGCTCTGACATAATCTTTGAATTATGTAGATTGTTTATTATTATTATTGTAGTAGTAGTAGTAGTAGTAGTAGTAGTAGATGATCATCCTCATTTATTGTCCTTAGGGTTACGTTAATATACTTTCGTTTGTTTTGAGGCAGGGCCTTGTTGTAGCCCAATACTGTCATCAGACTCAATATCCTCCGGCCTTAGACACATGAGTGCTGGAAATACAGGCACACACTACCACGCCTAGATTTGAACATAATTTTATCAAACATAGAGTGGATGTTTCTTTTCTCATTTTTTCTTGTTTTTGTATGACTTCAAGGATGACAAAATGACCAAGTTAATGTTATTTTGTTATTTTAAACTTTTAAATTTAATTCAAATTCAGAACCATTGTTTTAAATATAAGTACTTTTCTTTTGGAAGGAGTAAATAATCATACTGTCTCAGACCATGTTAAGTGGAGAAAAATGCTTCCAAAATTCTATGTATACCCCAGAAGCAAAGCAAGCTTTTCACAGAGCAAGGAAATAACAGAACTTGGGTTAAAATCCAGGTCTGTCTAAATGCAAAGCCTGAGTTCTTCTCATCAGAAAGAATCTCTCCCTCCCTCTCTCTCTCTGCCTCTGCCTCCCTAGTGCTGGTATTAAAGACATGTGCCACTACCACTGGCTTGAGAACTTTCCCTTAACATAACCATCAGTTACTCAGACCCTCGAGATACTTCTATTCATGAACATTTACTACCTTCTTGTTTCCTGATTCTCAGTGTGACAAATACAAGACCGGAGTTATAGACGGGCCTGCATGCAACAGCCTCTGTGTCACAGAAACACTGTACTTTGGAAAATGTCTGTCCAACAAGCCCAGCAACCAGGTACGGATCTGACCATTGTCATCATCATTAATTACTGGTTTTTGTTACAGTCTTATGTAGGTGAGACTGGCCTCTCTCTCTGTGTGGCTGTAGATTTTCTTAATTATTCTGTCTCCATCTGCTAAGAGCTGTGTTTATAGTATTGTACTACTTTATCTGCCTAGTAAATTCTAATTTTCCTTTAAACTAAAAGCATTATTAAAAAATTCTTGAAGCTTAGAGGCTAGAGAGATAGTTCAGCAGTTAAGAGCACAGACTGCTCTTCCAGAGGTCCTGAGTTCAATTCCTAGCAACCACATGATAGTTTACAACCATCTTTAATGTAATCTGATACCATCTTCTAGTATGTCTGAAGGCAGCTACCGTGTACTCACATATGTTAAATATATATATTTTTTAAATTCTTGAAGCTGAGGAGTACTTATATCAGAAGACTGGAGCAGAAGGATTTTGAGTTTGAAGCCAGCTTTATATAAATAGCAAATTCCGGGTAAACCAGGAATGTGTGTGGGGTGTGTGTGTGTGTGTGTGTGTGTGTGTGTGTACTATCCTAAAAACAAAACACATCCTCCCAAATATGTATAACTAAAAATTCTTGAATCAAACCCAGGTGTGGTGGCGCATGCCTTTAATCCCAGCACTCGGGAGGCAGAGGCAGGCAGATTTCTGAGTTCGAGGCC